>NC_142935.1:83421728-83531728 GCF_046866305.1 Octopus bimaculoides
AATGAATACAGAGATATGGTCAAAAAAAATATAATTTAATAAATTCAATTATGATTTAACATTATAACTATTAGAATAATTAGCAATCATATATATATATATATATATATATATATACATATATATATATATATATATATATATATATATATATATATATATATATATATATATATATATATATATATATATATAGTCTGTTAAAGTCTGTCATACCGGCCATGATGAAATACCACAAGGTATAGAAAATACATATTCGCCTTTATACATTTAATCCTTTATATTGAACACTCAATATTTCATCTATTCAATAAGACATATTCCATATATTCAATAAGACATTCAATACTTTATTTCAGTGTACCATCCATTTTTATTTTATATTATATATTGTATATTCCATATTCTATACCCCACATTGGTTTTGCAGGAATATAAATAAAACATAAAAAACAGACAGTGTTGGAACTCTTTTAAACAAAATAATATATTCCTCTATACACAATCATACAAAACCCCTTTTTTTGTATTTATTTTTACTCGCATATATATATATATATATATATATATATATATATATATATATATATATATATGTATATATATATATACAGATATACATATATAATTGTATAAATATCTGGATATCATCACATTCATCAATTTATGTCTGCTTCCTATGTTAGTATTGGTTGAACAGGCTCACAGTCAGTTTCAATTTATATAATGAGCCACTGCTCGCATAAACTGATGCTTGATCATATTATTTGGCTTGATTTTTATGGCTGGATGTTCTTACTATCAATAGTGCATTTTCTCATGATACCAATACAAGAGAGATTTTTAAGTCTTTGGTGAGACATGATCGAAGGAACCTCACAATAATATGCATTCCCCACTCATACACCATCTCTTTACATCCAGTTTGCAATATTTTTCATGGCACTAGTGCTAGAGAGGTTCACACAGAGCACACTAGAGAATACATGGCGCAGTGGAAGGTTACCACTGAGACACCAGCACATGAGATGGGGTGAGGCCTTGTACATAATAAATGTACAGAGTGATCAGTAATCTAAGCTATAACAATTGAGAGGAATAGAGAAGAGGGAGAGCAGGGAAGGGGAATAATGACAGGAGGAATGTCAGAAGTCGTTGGATAAAAAAGGCAAGAGTACAAGACGAAAGAGTACTGGATAACTAATGGCGTACTTTCACTCAGTTGACTTAGGAGGAGAATAAGAAAATAATGGCAGCAGGAAAACTAGAATGGGTGGGTGATAGGAGTAAAAGTATGATTAAAAAGGCAGAATTATGAAAGGTGATGAGTGGACAATAGCAGAGGTGGACAAAGGCAATAGTAAGAGATGAAATAAGAGAGAAGTTGGTAATGGGTGACAGTAGAAGTGACCCAAAGAAGGGATCATGATTGTTGACAGTATAGAAAGAGTGAAGTTAGAGTGTATTGGACACAGATGGTTCACTACAGTCTCTTCTCCATGGCATAGAGAGGAGAATTGAGGTATAGAATGAGAATGGTCCGATGCAGTCTCTTACACATAGACCTAGTGAAAGGTGAGGAAATTACAGTGATGATGGTGATGCAATCAATAGGGGTAGCAAGGAGATGAGAACTGATGGGAAATGAGATAGAGAGATGGGAAAAGAAATAGGGGTGAGTTATAGGTAAATGAGGGTGAGGTCAAAGATGGAAGGCCTGTCAGCAAATGTAGACTTGGCAAGATACAAAATATCCCAGCCTTTAATCATTACCCTTATTTCAATATACATTTTGCATTGGCTGGCTGGGTTTTCTGCAGCACCACACATCACCAATCAATACAGTTATTCATCACTTCCAAAAGATGCAGTATATTCAATTCAGTCTTCATCACTTCATCCTAAATCTTTCTCAGTCACCCTCTTACACAAGTTTCCCTAACTCAGTGTATACAGCACTTCCTTATGCAACAATCTGCCTTTATACACCTCACATACCCATACCAATACTACCTTGCTTCTTCCACACTACACTTATGCACCCCTTTTCTCTTTCAGTTCATTTGTATCCTGAACTCATGCACAATGACATTACACATTCATTCCAGAATGCTTGTTTCATTTACCTCTACTCTATGTAGGCTTCCTCTATTCAATGCCCACCTTTTTCTCTACCATACAACATTGCAGCTTGAATACAAGCATCATACACTCTGCCCTTCAATCTGAAGGAGAAACCCTTTATTGACAGCCGAGATATAATCCCCTCAGATTTTTTCCTACATGTTCCTACCCTGGCTACTATATTTTCAGAACAATTACCTTCCCTGCCAATTAAGTCACTATTTTTAGTCAGATATTTTGGCATTTGAATGAAGCTATTTCTGGTGTGCTTTTATAATCTATTGTCCCAGTTTATCTGCCATATATAAAGCGTGCCTTTTCTGTTAGCCTGTCTATGATTCCACTACACTTTTTGTGTGTCCATAGCTTACACTGAGTAAAATTGCAGAAGAATTTGTCGCTGGGCAGTTTAGCTTACAGGTAAAGCACTTGATGCGTAATCACAAGGATGTGAGTTCCAGTCTCATAGCTGGCCGCCGACAGATTTTTCTGCAAAATATGGATAGTTTATCCTGCTCATGCTATACTATTAGCATTATCCTGTGATTGAGAATAAAATTATTTCCTTACATATATATATATATATATATATATATATATTGGGTTGACGAACTAAGTTCCCGCCGTTTTTTTTTTAAATTTTGGAATTTATTGCGTTTTTAAATTTTGGAATCTATTTTGTTTTTGTTTTGTTTTTTTTTTTAGTTAATTTTAGTTAATTTTTCTATATTTTCAGATCATTAAAATGGAATGTCAAGTTAAGAAAAACGAGCATTTTCGACACCTCATTCTTTTTGCTTTTAATCAAGATTCTATGGCCGCAAAAGCTGCTCGTGACATTTGTGCTGTGTATGAAGAGGGTGCCATAGCTGAAAGAACCACTCGTGATTTGTATACCAAGTTCAAAAGTGGAAATTTTGACCTCAAAAACGTACCTCGTTCTGGCTGTCCAGTTGAGTTCGATGGAGAGAGATTAAACCAACTTTTGCACGAAAATTCTCGTCAAACAACAAGGGAACTGGCAGAGAAAATGGAATGCTTCCACACTGCTATAGAGAAGCATCTTCACTCGATGAGAAAGGTTTAGAAGTATGGAGCATGAATTCCGCATGATTTAAGTGACAACAGCAAAAAATCAACGAGCCACAATCTCCGCTGGTTTGCTTGCTCGTCACCACTCAACTCATGGATACAAGTAACGATTTCTTTACCGAATCGTTACTAGCGACGAAAAATGGTGCCTGTACATCAATATAAAGCACCATAAGGAATGGCTTAGTCCCGGTAAACAAGTGAGACCGCGCGTGAAACAAGATCTTCATCCGCGTAAAACGATGTTGTGTGTATAGTGGGACTGTGAAGGGCTTTTCCATTACGAATCGCTTGAACGGAACCAAACGGTCAACGCAGAACTCTATGTTCAACAGATGGAACGACTCAACACGGCTATTCAAGAGAAAAGACCTAATCGGCAGCATGGAGTTCTTCTGTTGCACATCAACGCCCGCCCTTATATCGCCAATATGACCAAGGAAGCCATTCAAACGCATGGCTGGGAAGTGCTGCCACACCCGCCGTACTCTCCTGATTTGGCACCAACGGATTTCCACTTCTTTCGATCTCTTTCAAATGCTATGCGCGGAGTTTCGTTCAATACTGATGCAGAATCGAGAGCTTGGTTAGATCAATTTTTCGAGTCGAAATCGGGTGATTTCTACCAACGAGGTATTGAAAATCTTGTTGAACGTTGCGAAGAAGCTGATTCGTCCTCATGGAGGGCTTCATAAGTATCAATTACTTCTTCTGGAGGTAAAAATGCCATTGCGCAGAACATTTTTATTTTAGTGGCAAAAGAACCAACAGTACTATATTGAACTTTATATCCGAGTTGGCATAATTTCCTATAAACTGCCTGGCAAAAATTAAATAAACAACCTCCGCTGGTGCTTCCAACAAAGTTATGATCACAGCTGTTACGAATTGCCCATTCAAAGTCAATCAATGCTTGACGAGGTTTAACAATGGGCCGCAATTTTCTTATTTCAAGAAAAGTTTTGTCATATGTTGCTTCTGTTTTGTCCAGCAGTAGAATGAAAGCTCGAGAATAAGATCTACCATTTATGATAGCATGAATGGTAAAAAGCTGATACCATGCACTTGGTGATTTGAATGTGCCATCCATTCCTAAAAATGAAGTGTTTTCCAGTTGTTGAAGACCTTCGTTAGAGGCAAAGATTAAATTCCTCTTTTCATCATTACTGCCTGTGTCGCATTGCAGGAACAAATCACCGCTTTCCAAGTATATAAAAGAATCAGGCACTTGAAATCCAGTTCGATGAAGAGGCGACGGAGGAGCACCAAAAGCTTTATTGCGCCAGTTTGTAATACTTCTAGAAACTGTTTGCAACCGTGTTAATTCATATTTCGCATTCTCACTAATATTATTTGTAGTTTCTGAAATGTGTACTCAAATGCTTGTTTCAACTCCATCTTGCAACTTTTTTCTTAATGCTGAAATGGCGAATCGTGCTTTCACTGCATTCGGTGCTGGTTTGTGATCATGACTATTGATTGTTGAAATAATTATAGGTTCAGTTGGTTTATTCTCTGTATGAATACGAGCACGACATGTATTGCGAATCTCACAGTGCCACAGTTTCCTTGTGTCATCGGAACTAAACTTATGAAAGTCGTAAACATAATTAAGTTCATCAATCAATTTGTCCTTGTTTTTCTCACCTTAAAAATACTTTGCAGCCATATTAGGGTTTCTTAAGATTGGAAATATTTGTTATCTTCTGGGCGAAGTGACGTGTGGGCAAACGGACTCCATAATGGGCGAAATGACCGGACACTGATTTGACAAATTGTCTGGGACCAAATTTATTGGGACCGAATTTTACGGGACTGAATTTTCCTAGCACCACGTTGTAATAAGCATACGAGTATAACATGCGTATGAATATATCGAGAAGACTCATACTTTCGGCATTAAACTAAAACCTCATAATTATGCATTCTTTATGTGTTCCTTTTATGTTCCTTTCTTAACCGACTGTGCATCATATGCTTATATAAATAATACACATGTACATGCACACATGCATATGTATGTGTATGTATATATACACACACATATATATATGTATATATGAATGTGTATATATATATATATATATATATATATATATATATATATATATATATATATATGTATATATATATATATATGTATATATATATATATATATATATATATATATATATATATATATATATATATATATATATATATATATATATATATACATATATATATATATATATATATATATATATATATATACATACACACACACACACACACACACATATATATATATATATATATATATATATATATATTGTTCAAATTTACAGGAAACAAGGAACAAGCAAGTATATCAGTTTAACGCTCGGGAAGAATGGAAAAGTCTTTGATGTGTCGAGCCTACGCTCTTAGACAGAAAAGATTAAGCAGAAAAATGGAGAATGTAAAAGCTAAGCGCCTTATGGATGTGAAAACCTGGCTAACCCTACGAACCAGCCATAATTATCTTCCTCTAAATACCCTACTGCTCTATAACTTAGAGTGTGCTACTCTTTCGGATTTATGATTTACTGATGATGCATACATACATACATATATATATATATATATACTATTCAATTTTTTTTTCTCCGTGTTTTTCTCCTTGTCTCCGTATTCTTTCTGTTGAAGAGCGTAGCTCGAAACGTCAAAGACTTTCCGTATTCCCGAGCGTCATACTAATACATCATGTTGTTATTTACACCACCTGTCCTCGTCTGTTGTTGTTTTTTCGTATATTCTCCCATATATATATATATATATATATATATATATATATATATATATATATACACACACACACAGATTGGAGCAATATCGAGAATAACCAGCCGAAATTGCAAGGATAATCTGGATCTCGACTGAAGAGAGAAAACTCCGAATGACTTGTCCGTGTTTTCTTTGTATCGTCTATCTGGATGTTTTGTCCCTTTCGTGTATCACCTAACTGTCTGGATGTTTTGTGTTCTTGTCCCATTCTGTATTATTTATACACATGTATATAGTGAACGCGCATGGCTCTGTGGTTAGAGCGTCGAGCATACGATCGTGAGGTTGTGAGTTCGATTCCCGGCCCGGGCTGCGTGTTGTGTTCTTGAGCAAGATACTTTATTTCGCGTTGCTCCAGTTCACTCAATTTGCCTTTCCTTTGGCTAACATCAGTGGTGTGGAGAGGGGAGGCTGGTATGCATGGGTGACTTCCATAAACAACCTTACCCGGACTTGTGCCTCGGAGGGTAACTTTCTAGGTGCAATCCCATGGTCATTCATGACCGATGGGGGATTCCTATATATACATACATACCGCATTCGACACTTCCAAAGTTTGTTATGTATGTATATATATATATATTTTTTTTTTATATCTAACGTGGACATTTAATGTGCTAGAAATAGATCACATCTTGTGTCTACTAAGACCTAAATTGTTCTCAAAACGAAATTCAGCGGAATACCAAAGCGTAAGCGGGCAAGACATATATATATATATAATGTGTGTGTGTGTGTGTGTGTGTGAATGTATGTATATATGTATGTATGTATATATGTATGTATGTGTGTGTGTATGTGTGTTCATATATATATATGTATGCAGAGTGTACAGATATTTACAAACATATGTAGACTCTGGATACATAAATCTTAACGTGTGGGAGAGTATAGATGCACCCGTATATCTAAAAAATGTATGCATGTGCATATATATATATATATATATATATATATATATATATATATATATATAGGGAGAGAATTAAAAAAAAAACAAAAGACGAAGACAAGTGGTGTAGACAACAAGCAAATGTATTATGCATACATTTTTTTTAGATATATGTATTTTATTGCATATAAATATATATGTTATATATGAATATCATACTATGCATAACTATGTGTGTGTTTGCGAGTGTGCATGTACGCATGTATACTCTCACACACATTAGGATTCATATATGCAGAGTGTAAATATGCTTTTAAATATATGTATCTATGTATTTATATATACACGCACACACACACACATATAAAATCAAATGCAAATTAATCAATGCCATACAACATTTATTGTTCACTTATTAAGACTATCTCTGCCTCCAGGTTATGTGTCACAATTAGCAAGCGACAATTAAAGTTTCAGTTGAGAAGGGGAGATAATCTCTAAGCGTGAAAAATCGTTGAAGTTGAAATGCCACTTAAGAAAAGGACAAACTTATCGAAAGATATGGAAACATTTGTCGACACGTTATTCTGCAGTAATCGGTGTCATCGGCACAAGAATTGTTATATATATATATGGTTGTGAGCAATTAATAGTTTTATACATTGGAGATATTATCTAGGCAACTTTTACTAAAACGCCTTCTGCCTCCAAGCAATCCTCGGGCTGAAGCTTGCTTCGGGACACTGACTAGATAACATCTCCATTGTATGAAGCTATTAGTAGCTCAAACTATATTCTGTGTACATTAAACAATATTTATTTCTCACCTGATGGATTGTTTGTCTTTTTTGTTGATCATACCTTAAGGGGAAAGTAAACTATGTATATCTATCTATCTATCTATCTATCTATTTATATATCTATCTATTTATCTATCTATCTATTTATCTATCTATCTATCTATTTATCTATCTATCTATTTATCTATCTACCTCTAAATATGTGTGTGTGTGTATATAAATATGCATATGCATATTCAAATGCGCACACATATGCACACACACACACACACATGCATATATAGACAGACAGACAGACAGATACATACATACATACATATAAAAACACACACACAGGCCATTTTCGCACTCTCCTGTCTTCCGGTCAGTCTCTATCTCTCTCCTCTTCCGGTCAGTTATTTTTCAGCCATGTAATGACACATGTGCCTTCCTAGGACTATTCTTATCCTTCTCTCTGGACTTTTTCCCCTTTCTTCTCTCTGACGAGGAACCGTGCTCGAAACGTCACATCCCACCCCACCTTTTTTCATCTTAAACTTTCTCTGAGTGTCAGTCTAATATATTCACTGTGCACGTTCTTTTGTCTTTTGTTGTTTTTCCTCTTTCTGTTTTTACTTTTGAATTGCCTATGTATGCATGTATGCGCGTGTAGGTATATTCAAGACTTCTCACTTAACAGCAGGCCAGTCTGCTGCAGGGTTAACTTCTTACCCATAGCTGTAACTCCTATTACTGTATAGGAAAGTTGGTTATACGTCATTAGATGAATACCTGACTTTCCTATATAAAATTAGAAATATGACGGAACGCTGAACTCCAGACCATCAACTTAAACAACACTTTATTTAGGTGGTAAATATATACATCTTTAGTTCTTGTTGTTACAGCTTCTGTGTGTGTGAGCATAGTTGTTTGGATGTGGGTATGTAGTTGCAAGCGAGCTGTCGAGCGTAAGTCCGAAAGATGTAGAGAGACAGCTTAACACGTCCGATGCTCATGGTCGGCCGACCGTAAAAGAGATAGAATTAAGCGGGAACGCTTGATTGTTTAATTCCACGCATGCGTGAGACTACGCATGCGCACGGCGTTACTACAACTGAGTTATGGTTGAATAAACTGGATCAGAGTAAAATATGGTGACTTGCTTATGGACACAACAGGTAACCCTGTCCGAGAATTTAGGCTACTATAAATCGATTCTGATGCTAGCACTCTAGCAACTGGTGTCAGCCACCCTCGCACACGCGCGCGTGCACACACACACACACAGATACAGACTCTCTTTATCTTTTTGTTTTATATCTTTTATCCTATACTTGTTTCCGTCATAAGACTGCGACAATGCTGGAGCACAACCGCGAACTTTTAGTCGAATAAATCAACCCCAGTGCTTATTTTTGAAGCCTGGTATTTATGTCGGTCTCTTTTGCCGAACTATTAATTTACGGGGACGTAAACACACCAACACCCGTTGTCAAGTGGTGATGGAGGGAACAAACACAAACACACACACACACATGCATATATATATATATATATATATATATATATATATATATATATATATATATATATATATATATGTAAGGGACGACCGTGCGAACTCAAAAAGGAGAAATGGTGACGAATGGAAAAACAGAGGACTCCTTTTATTTAAACGTGTCACACGGTCGAACATACAAATATATATCAAAGATGATGATATAGATGATATGTTATGCGACGATAACATAGATGACCAGTAATGAAAGACCACAACCGTATTAGATGAATAACAGAGATATTTATTATAGCGTTAAAGATGTATGTCTGCGTGAGAGTGTGAATGCGACATATAATAACATAATCAAAGACAGGCCGTCATACAAAGAAAAGTGTGTAGTGTATTATTACAGCAGATAGAAAGAGAGTCAATAACACGTGAACAATTATACCAGTTCGTTAGTACATTATAGGAAAAGTTCTGTATGTGAAAGTGAGGAGAGGCTGAGTGTGGCAGTGCTGATCACTAGTTGTGATGTCGTGGCATCGATGCCGGGCCGTGATTCTTGTTATACAGATGTTCGTCGCTGGCTGAGAATTTCTTGTCTGTTTAAGAACTCTTGTCTGTTTATTTACCGTGGTGAAGCTGAGTCACCTAACAGAATCGAAGAGAGAGATGTGTCGCGGAGGTTTGGTTTGGTGTACATAGTAAGTCGTGTTGACGCTGGTGGTGTAGAGGCTGTTTGGTAGTAGTAATCGTAGAATCGTGTTGGTCATGACGATGATGCTGGATAGTAATCGTAGACTCTTGTTGCTGATGTGGCGACGGCGGTGGTCATCGTTGGCTGGACGAAGCTGTTGAAGTGGTCGCTGGAACTGCTGCTGCTGTCGTGTGGTACACGGAACAGTTCTCAAAGAGAAACTGGACCGAGACAAATTATTGGGTATGAGTTAAAGCTATTTATAACAAACTATGGGCTCCCGATGGCTTCAGAATTTTACTCTATCACGTGACCTTATTAGGGGCCGTGATTGGTCAGTTTGCGTTCTGGCGGGAAAGGTTCGAAGAAGTTGCCGATTCGAATAATAATCAGTCACGTGATGACAAGGAATGGGTTCTCTACTACGCTCGCATTTATTTATATTTAAATGAGAAGAATGGCGATAGTAGTTTGTATCTAATGGCGGGAGGTAGTTTCACTACATATATATATATATATATATATATATATATATATATATATACATATATTCATATATATACTATCCGCTTTCAGTTTCCCTCTACCAAATCCACTCACAAGGCTTTGGTCGGCCCGAGGCTATAGTAGAAGACACTTGCCCTATGTGCCACTCAGTGTGACAGAACCCGGAGCCATGTGGTTGGGAAGCAAACTTCTTACCACACAGCCATTCCTGCGCTATTTTCTTAATGTTTCTTGATTACATTTTTGTTTGTATTTTATTCTTATATGACTTATATTAATTTTCATTTAGCAAACTCTTTCATTACTCACATGGTTCAGATTTGAAAGACTGCTTACAGTGAATATAGCTTGAAACCCTATATCTCGTCCAAACTGTTCGCCAGATCTTGGTCCCAGTGATTTTCCGAAGTTGAGCCAAGAGTAGACAGTTCTCCAGCCATGAAAAACTGCTGTTGGATATAGACCAGTGGTTAACTACGGAGGACAAACCGCTCAATCTATATGGCATTTGAGAATATGTGTAAGAAAAGTGCATTACAATTAATAAGAACCTTTATTAAAAATCAAAAGTATTTTTTATCAAATAAAATAAAATATATACATTTATTTTCTACTGTCATGTCGCTAAGTATGTTGACCTAAAACTTTTGAAACACCCTTGTATGTATAATCATATATTGAGAGGGATGGCGTTAGTTGAAACACATTTCATAAAAATGTTTATTTTCAAAATCTTGACATATTGATAAATTTGTCACTTATCATCTATTTTATATATAGATACTTTTACGACATATTTAGCAAGTTGGTTCAGCAAAGCCTTACATAGATTCGAAAGAAAAGTAATGTTTGTGAGCCAAATCTAAACATTCCAACTTGTCCCACAACGAATTAACTTAGATCATGATGTGAGAACACATTGGAACGCTAGTAATTATAGGACAATTCAAGAATAATGATGGCGTGATTTCAATGTACAATTCCAACGATGTATTTTATCAGATAAACTTCCATTAGGAATAATTGTCACTTTGATTTATCACTAATAAATTGGTCCACAGTTAGTCCTCGTTTACTCTGACTTGTAGGTTGTTAGATCAACAAGAAACACAAGTTTTTAACTCGACGATAACTTGTTCTTAGCAGAGTAATTCCAATGTCCTTACCTTCATGTCTCCATATGTGAATTAGCTACCACAAAGTCATTGCTCGGAACACCATTAAATTTTGTTTTTATCTCATCACTACCCACGATTTCAGCAATCAATGCAACATAATACTGAGCCATTTTCCCCCTGTAAAATGCACAAGAACATATTCTCCCATCCCTATATATGAAGGCTCTTCATATTCCTATCGTGTTTCTTCAGAGAATTGTACAACCAGCCTTTGCCGGTGCTTCTATTCTTCACTCAATACTGAAGCATCGTATATTTTAAGATACTAAAATTCACTCATTTATTCAATTTTCCCTAACCTCCTGTAGATATTGAACTTCCCTACACGTGTCAGTGTATAAATGGTAGCGGAGGGGGTCAGTTGGAAACGACACATCCTCCTTATTACTGAAATATCCCTCTCATCACGTAGCCCTTTGACATAATGACCCCAACAAAAGCAGTGCACGCAACACACATTGGTACAGGTAAATTTTTTACTGCCCTCATTCCAATTTCTGCCACACAATCAAAACAAAAACCGCTGATGTAGTATTTGCTAAATAAACAGAGTATTTCTGAAAAGTAAATATTTTACTTGAAGACGTAAAACAAATACAACGAGTTTTCTGTAAGTCTGAAAATCTTCTACATTGAATTGATAGCAAATGGCGGAAAGGCAGTATGGCAGGCAGTCACGAGATGGCAGCACAGTCATTACCAGGTTCTTTGTTTCTACTGAAAAACAAGAAGCAATTCAGCTTATCCTACGTTCCAACTAACCACATTTCCCTATAATGTGTATATGTATGCGTATGTGTGTGCGCATGATGTTTGTATGAGTGTGCTTACGTGCATATTTGTGTCTGTCTTCGCGTGCCATCTTAGTGACACCGCATGTGGAGAAGTAATGTGCTTGTCACGCAGTATACACACACGCATGCACGCACGCACGCACACACACACACACACACATGTACATATTTTGTACTATATTTCATTCTTTTATTTTTTACTTGTTCCTGTCATTAGACTGGGGCCATGCAGGGGCAGCGCCTTGAACAATTTTTAGTTAAATGAATCCATCCCAACATTTATCTTAATATTTTTGAAGCCTGGTACTTATTCTATCGGCCCCTTTGCCGAACCGCTAAGTTACGGGGACATAAACACACTAACCTTGATTATCAAGTGGTAAGTGGGGGAGGGATACACAAGCACATACACACATACATACATTCACGATGAGCTTCTTTCAGTTTCCATCTACTTAATCCGCTCCCAAGGCTCTGGTCAGCCTGAGGCTTTAGAAGACACTTGCCCAATGTGACACGCTGTAGGACTGACCCTGGAACTATGTAGTTGGGAAGCAAACCTCTTACCACACAGCCATAATATATATACAATATTGATGCAGTATAAAATATATACATTTTATGTATATATATGCATGCATTTGTAGATGTATAAATCGGTATATGTATGCAAGTGCATATATATGGGTGTGTGTATGTATATATGTTGATGAGAGTGTATGTTCATATATAAATATATACAAGCCTGCATACATATTCTATTGTGCTATATATATTAATAATATAGGAGAAATGTTGTATGTATGTGTGTGTGCGCGCGCGCGCATTTATATGCATATATGCTATGACACACAGTACAATACATCTTTATAGTGTAAGGTTCATATACAAATACATATATAATAGTATCGTGTGTGTGTGTGTGTGTGTGTGTGCGTGCGCGTGCGCGCGATCAGGCGTGGCTGTGTGGTATGAAATTTGTTTCCCAATCACATGGTTCTAGGTTCATTCCCACTACCTGGCACCTTGGCCAAGTGTCTTCTATTTCCACTTTAGCAGAGCGTAATTTTGATCTATGGACCTCTGGGTTATGGGCCCAGCACGCTTCTACTGCGCCAATATGATATGATATAATACATAGATATAGATTATATTTATATCTATGTATGAATGCGTGTGTGTGTGTATGTACTTGATATACGATATATGAGTTATATACTTGATTGAATGTTCAAATGTTTTTAATAAATATCTACAGAGCAACTGATCATATAGGGTAAATCATTTCGTCCACTCACTGGCGATTCGTGTCATTAGCTGCAGTTGACGGTCTCCCACAACGAGGTTTACTTTCAATGGTGGCTTTTTCTTCATTCCACTTTATCAGTTTGTGCACATTGCTCATGTCAGTGAAGTCATCTTTTTAAATAAGGCGCAAACCTCTGTGAATGTCAAACAGTCTGCACCCCACCTACCAAGAATTTAATGATAGTACGTAGCTTCTACTTGGAACCCACTATTTGCCCGCAATGCAGAACTGGAATCGATACTTTAGAGGAAGAGTTACTCCAAAATACGCAAATTTATTTTCGGTCCAACACTCGTCCAACCTGTGCGTGCATAGATAACAAAGACAAATTCACATAGTTTATTTGAGAAAAGTCTTATTGTTCCGCTTACAGATTGTAATTGTAATGTGCATGTTAGCTGGTTGATTTCTTTTTTCTGAAACCATCAGCTTTTCTAGATTCTCACTCAGGCATTTACTTTCAAAAACAAGTCCATCAGTTATTATTGAAATAACTTTCTATTTATAATCTGGGTATAGGAGCTGAAGATTTCGCAGAAGTTGACTGTAGTTATCCCCTTTCTCTTTGATTTTCGAAGAGATATTCACATCAGCCAGGCAACTGGCCTCTGTGACAATACATATTTTTTCTTGTTTGTTCCAAACAACGATATCCTGTCTTTTGCATATGCATTTGGTAGAGGTATTGATGTGAATGTTCCACCAATATTCCTTGTGTTGATGTATATGCATATGTTCAATAACATGGGGGCGTCTCTTTTTTTTTTTTTGGCAGGCATTGTAAACTAAATGTTTTAGCGACAATGCTGTGCCGCATTGGTGTACCTTGATGTCAATTTTGAGCTGCTGCTGAATCACAGGTATGATGTCTTCCACAGAAATGTGACATAATCCTCATTTTCGATTACATCTTGGAGCTTCAAGGGATTCACAGTCTTTTTGGTTTGTTAGGTATTTTTTAGCAATCTCCTGTTCTTAGATTGCAAACGCATAGCCTTTGAAGAGTGATGTGAGGTAATAGTTACGAGTCCCAAAAAAAGGTGGCACTTCACGTTGGTATTGCTGTCATTTTCAAGTTGTCAGGAAGTATACCCATGCATAGTCATGATATATGTGGGTAGGTGTTAGAGAGTGTGTGTGTGAGAGAGAGACAGAGAGAGAGAGAGACAGAGACAGACAGACAGACAGACAGAGAGACAGAGTGTGTGTGTGTATGTATATATGTATGTACGTATGTTTGTATGTATGTATGTATGTATGTATGCATGTGTGTGCGTGTATGTGCATGTATGTATGTATGCATGTATGTATGTATGCATGCATGTTTCCGTTTGTATATTTTTGAGATGAGGAATTTATTTGATATATACTGTTTATTTTAGTCGGACAGGTGTCTTCATCTTGATTGTTGCTTTCACTCCGTTTCGGTTGTTGTGCGCCCCAGCCTTCTTCAGGTGCCTTGTGTTGAACTCGGTTGTTGTATCGGAATTTCGAAACTAACTTTTCATTTGATTCACGGGGTACACTGTTCTCATTCCGCTCTTTGCGTTTCGTGACATTTCTTGCTTCAGTTGTTATTTATGAATTACCTTTATCTACTACGGGCTTAGCATAGTAGAAGAAGACGTTGGTTATTGCAGTACAGTCACCTAGAGGTTCTGAGTTCAATGCCAGGCAAGGCATTAAGGTAATTCACAAGCATGAACTGAAGCAAAAACATATCATGAAACGCAGCGAGCGGAATGACAACAGTGTGTCTCCGTAAATCAAATAAAGATTCGTTTCGTAATTCTCATAAAACAACCGAGTTCAACAGAAGACGTCTGAAGAAGGCTGGAGCGTCCAAGAGCTAAAACATAATGAAAGCAACAATCAAAATGGGGACACCAGTCTGATCAATATAAATCGTATACATGTTTGTATATAAATGTGTAGTGACGTCATATTGGCGCCAAAAGGCATAGGCGCCATTGCTGAATCATTAACCACGCATGCGTGGGTTTTCAACATCGAAGCGTTCCCGCTATTAGACTCTTTTTACCAAGCCTGACAGCGACCAAGCAAGACGTCTAAGCAAGCTCTCCCATTTGAGTGTGGTTGAACCAAGTTGTCTCTACAACGACACCAGCTCGAGGAACCGTATATCTACATTTCAGGCTACTCTAAAACCGGACGATTGGTAGCTGTTTTATTTTCCACCGTACAATAAATATTTGTTGTTGTTGATCAGTTTGGAGTTTCTGCGTTCAGTTCTCTTCCAATTTAATATAGGGAAGTTAGGTGTATATCTAAAGATATATAACCCACTCTCCTAAAAAATGTATATTATATATGTGTGTGTGTGTGTGTGAAACCTCTGGGTCTAATTGACACCACTATCGCTCATAACCTATATATATATATATATATATATATATATATATATATATATATATATATATATATATATATATATATTAATATGTACTTTTGTTATTTCCACCACCTGTCCTCGTCTGTTGTTATTATTTGTATATTCTCCCATATATATATATATATATATATATATAATTTTCAGAATAAGAAGATTTATAAATAGAAGATCTTACAGCTGTTTTCAGGATATTTCATATATCCCTTCATCGGCGACGGTGTGAGAAAATGGTTAAGCAATAGTTATTTTAGATAAGATATGAAATAGAGATTGAAGTGGAGGAATGAAAATAGACGTGAGATATGTAGGGATATTGCATCTGTAGATCCATTATTTAGGCATAATGGTATACATATAAGATTCCAGTATCTTGTGAGTAAGTTCCAATAGTATTTAAAATTGGTCATTCCAAGTATAGAGTTTGTACACGATGTTATTGAATCGAGGGTTTTATTTAAAGAGTATGTGTATATCAATAAGAGTATATATATATGTATAATGGATCTACAGATGCAATATCCCAGCATATCTCACGTCTATTTTCATTCCTCCACTTCGCCCTCTATTTCATATCTTATCTAAAATAACTATTGCTTAACCATTTTCTTACACCGTCTCCGATGAAGGGATACAAAAAATATCCCGGAAACAGCTGTAAGACCTTCTATTTATAGATATTTTAAAATCTTTCACAGCCTTGGATTTTTATCTCATTCTGAAAATTTTTTTTTATATATACACATGCTGATATGACCTACGTTGGACTCCTCATTCGCATAATCACCGAACGTGGAGCTTAACTATAGCCTGTCCATAGCACTTATTCAGCATTACCTGATACCTTTGGGTCTTATTGACACCATTACTTCTCATAACCTCTCTCTCTCTCTCTCTCTCTCTCTTTATATATATATATATATATATATATATATATATATATATATATATATATATATACACACACACACACACACGTGTAGATAGATAGATAGATAGATAGATAGATAGATAGATACACGCACCCATACACACACACGTATGCACACCTACCCCCCCCCCCCCCCACACACACACACCACACAACACACATGCATGGACTTACACGCTCAGATTCGCCCACACACTTATACAAACGCACATACACACATACGCTAACAAACACGCAAACATACACACACACACCCAAGCATACACACCCTTGCACACATAACCCATATATGCCCCCATTCACACATAACCCCCATTCACACATACCTCCCACACACCTGACAACCCATACATACCCCCATTCACATATACCTCCCATGCACCTAACACATACACCTCCCACACACCTTACATATACACCGCCCACACACCTGACAAACACGCATGACAAACATACATGCGCGCCCTCACACACACATATAGACGAACGCACATATATACACACACACACACGCACAGTGATAGAGACACACACCTACTTACACAGCCCTACTCACACACAGACACACACACTCACACAAACACGCATACAACTACACACACACAAGGGGCATAAATGACACACGCACATGCACGCACGTACGTAAGCAAACACATGCACACACTCACACAGGAACGCACATATACACAACATACACACACACGCACGCACGAAAACATACACAATATACACATACACGCACGCACAAAAAATATACACACACACGCACACACATAGACACACACACGCATACACACACATGCACACGTACCTAACACTCACAATCTCACACACACACGCACATCCACACACATGGGCATAAACAACACACGCACGCACGTACACACACGTACACAGCAACGCACATATACACAACATACACATACATACAAACACACACGCACGCACAAAAACATACACATACACACACGAGCACGCACAAAATACACACACACACACACACATACAGACACACACACACACACACGCACGCACATCTACATACACCCATACACACGCACCCCCCTCCACACACGCGCGCACACAGAAGACACACACACACCGGCACAAACGAACCCACATATACACACATACAAATGAACCCGCACATAACTCCTACACATACACAACACGCACTCACACACACACACCCAAGTATACATACATACACATACGCACACATACAAGGCACATACACACACATGTAGAAACGAACTCACTTACACACACATGCAAATGAACCTACACACAACTCCTACGCACACACACCCAGTTGCACATACATGTACACACACGCAAATGAACCCACGCATAACTCACATACACACACAACAAACAGTGACACATACACGAACACATACTACGCATATACACGCACACACACACACACGAAATAACCCACGTGCGATCCACAAAGCAAAACCGCACGCATATACACACACACGTACACACACATATATATACACATACACACACGTACACAAAAAATACAGGCACACACTGCTAGGAAATCACACCCACACACTCACACACACACTCACACACACACTCAAATACTGCCAGCTGATCATTGTCCACAAGCTCTCCCTAACTATTCCTGCTACTAATTCCTTCCACTACGTCACACACACACACAAACACACACATACACACTAACAGATAAACAACCAAACCACGCACACACACAAACACACACACACATACATACGCACACACACATACATACGCACACACACGTTCTGTTATTACACACACACTTGCAGACCCTCGCGCACGCACACATATTCACCTCCCCTTTTCACTCTCCTGTCTTAGAAAGAACTTTTCCTCCACCACTTCCTCTTCCGGTCCTTCCACAATGTAACCTCGTGGACATCGGTGTTGATTTTTTCTTTCTCCGTTTTTCCCTTCTTTGAACTGTCCTTGTTTCCGACGAAGGGCTCTGCTCGAAACGTCATACTCTCTCTCTTTCCTTCCCCGAGCGTCTAATAACACTATCCGTATCACATCCTCACGTTGTTGTTTTTTGTCTTTTTTTGAAACTATACACACACACACATACACGCATTGAAATATAATTAAACAAAAACAGTACTTATTAAAACCATCTCAGACAACATTTTTTAACATGTCTGGTGCCTTCATGCAATACTCATACTATATATATATATATATATATATATGTATGTATGTATATATGTATGTATATATATATATATATATATATATATATATATATATATATATATATATATATATATACGTATGTATATATATATATATATATATATATATATATATATATATATATATATATATATATATATATAAACCAAAGTTATATTTTACACGGGTAGAAATATATAAAAAAGAAGTTGAAAAATGCACTGCGATTATGATTACCTGTCATTTATTTGTGTACATCAATAATATATAAGTGCGTGTGCGTGTGTATGTGTGTGTGTGTGTGTGAAAAGGGGGAGCGTCTGTCGCCAAAACTTCAAAGTTGGGTGACGTTTTCATGCTTGGATTTGTAAACTACGATAAGAATAACACTGGTCATCAAAGAATTTGTCCCAAGAAAAAGAATACCTGTAACTTGTATGTTTTTGCATTCAGAATTCAAAAATAGTGTCAAATTATCTGTGCTAAGTTCACACATTCCATTCACCTTCATAATGTCAAGAAACTGTATAAACATCGCATACAACTTTTGCTATTTTGGCGAAAAGTATCTATAAATTTTCATTAAAACAAAACACGTGGTGTGAAGAACCACAACAACATGCGGATGGACATAACACAATGTGCGGTTGTCATGGTAACAAGCTGTTAATGCCTCGCTGTCTATTGATTGGTTAGAATTACCCAAATTTCCCAACTTTAATTCTAAATAACATCAGATTCTTTAATTTACGAGATTAAGTAATTGGTTGATCGCAACCAAAATTCAGAGTTGCATTGATACACCAAAATTGAAAACAATCTGAGCAAAACTAAAGAGGGCTCATTTTGCGAATGAAAACGACTAGATCCATGCTATATTCCGTTTGGAACGTGGTAGAGTACAATATAAAGCTCATCTACCTTCAGAATTACTCCGTACTATCGGTGGTATTATTATATACTTCCAAGTTTAAGTTTGGACATTCATCGTGTGTGAACGTAAAATTGAAGAGATAAGAAGAAGGAGTACGGTTGGACATTTGTTTATTATTTGCTACAATTGTCTCGGCGCAACGTAGTACTTCAAGAATACAGGTATTTGATTATGCAACTGTTTATTTGCATAGTGAAATTTAATTGTGTTTCCTCAGAAAATATACGAGTGTTGTCTCCGTTAGTTTAAAATCGGCGACTTCACGACCATCTTTTCTGTTTGCCGTGGTTTAAATTGAGTTGTGGCTGAGAGACCCATGGTGTTTGCCGCGAAAGTGCATTTGTCGGACTGCTGTGAATAGTAATAGATGGTCCTGGCTGGCATTTAAGTGGGATTGGTCTTTTATTTGTTTGTTCTTCATGTTTAGCTACACATGTAGATCAGTCTAAGACCAGCGATATAAACAAATAAAAGACTAATCCCATTTAAATGCCAGCCAGTACCATCTACTACCATTCATAGCTGTCCGACAAACATGTTCTCACGGCAAACACCATGAGTCTATCAGCCACTACTAAATTCAAACCACGACGAACAGAGAAGATGGCCTTGAGGTTGACGATTTTAAACTAACGGAGACAACACTCATATATCGCCAAAGGAAACACAACTAGCTCTCATTATGCAAACAAACAGCTGCATAATCAAATACCTGTATTCTTGGAGAACTATGTTGTGTCGGAAACAATTATAGTGAATAATAAATAAATATCCTCCTGTTCTCCTTCTTCACTCCAATTTCTTCAATTTTACACACACACACATATATATCACACATACATACATACACACACACACAAACACACACACACACACACACATACGTGTATATATATATATATATATATATATATATATATATATATATATATATATATATATATATATATATATATATATTGGGTTAGTTCATAATTATTGCGGCTTTTTTCAACAAATTTTATTCAGCAAAAACAATAACAACATGTAACAAAAACATCTTTAAATGATTATTCCAGAGCATATTCACCATCTACTTCAATTACTACTTCATATTTGCTTGGCAGACGGTCAAACTGTCATTTAAAGATGTCTTTGTTAAATATTGTTATTGTTTTTGTTGAATAAAATTTGTTGAAAAATAACCGCAATAATTATGCACCAACCCAATATATACATATATATATCATCATCATCATCATCATCGTTTAACGTCCGCTTTCCATGCTAGCATGGGTTGGACGATTTGACTGAGGACTGGTGAAACCGGATGGCTACACCAGGCTCCAATCTAATTTGATATATATATATAGATAGATAGATAGATAGACATACACACACACACACACACACACACACACACACACATATATATATATATATACATATATATATATAGATATGTATATATATATGTGTGTGTATATATATATATATATATATATATATATATATATATATTCTTTTCTTTTACTTGTTTCAGTCATTAGACTGCAGTTATGCTGGGACACCGCCTTGAAGTGCATGCACACGTGTGTGTATGTGCGCATATTACACATTTACTTTTTAGACGAATATTTATTAACCTGCACTCATAAGCACACACACATAAATCTATGCGTACATACCTAAGTATGTTAACTTCTGTTAAATTTTAAATGTTATACCTTATTTGAAAGTAAAATACTCAGACTGAAAAGAAATCTCATAGTTTCACATGTAAAGAACTCTATTTCTGGAAAAAAAATATGTTTGATATATTTGTAGCAGAGCAAAATTATTTTGTTTTTAAAAAGCTCTTATGAAAAAATTATATGGTGTAAGGGCAAACTATTTTTAACTAACATCTTCTTGGACTATATCTTTCATACTATTAAATTACTTTAATAACATCTTCTTACACTATATCTGTCATAATATTCTTTTCTACTCTAAACACAAGGCCCAAAATTTTGGGGAGGGGACAGCTGATTAGATCGATCCCCAGTACACAACTGGTATTTAATTTATCGACCCCAAAAGGGTGAAAGGCAAAGTCGACCTCAGCGGAATTTGAACTCAGAACGTAAAGACAGACGAAACACTGCTAAGCATTTCACCTGGCGGACTAATATCTGTCATAATATTAAATTGCTTTATAGCATCAATAGATTTCAATTGACATTTTCTTTCCTTCATTTTTTCATTCTTTCCTCCCTTGTTTCTCCAATTCTGCCCAGTTATGGGTGGTACCAACATGTTGCGAATTTTTTCCTAGTTTTGAAGGTGTTATGTTATTAAAAGACCCCTTCTTTTTAAGGACTAGATGTCAGACTCTTGTAGGTTTTGTCATAGAAAGACATAGATTCAGTACAAGAAGCAAACAAAACAACTAGCTGCTTTTAGTGCTGGACCATGTTCTGGCACATTCTGCCAGTTGTTAATTATAATTTTTAAAATTTAGTTTGATTGATAATACAACAAATTCAATTGAAATATGTTTATTGTCAAATATTTCTAAAAAAAAAAAAAAAGGCACAAAAGATGAATTCTAATGTTTTCTGATCTAAATTACTGTTTTCATATATATGGCAAATATATGATAAATATGTGTAAAATATATATGTATGGCAAATATGCCACTTCCGGCTGATTATGTATTAGGCTCGTTAACACAGTCATACTTTATTGGTTAGTAATCAAAGAGGAATGGTTAACATAGCCTTGGTTGGTTAAAAGTCACAAATCGTTGGTTAACATAGCCACAATTGGTTGGTTAATAGTCACAAATCGTTGGTTAACATAGCCACAACAAAAAGTTGTTATGAACAATAGTATTACATTGTTTTTGGTTTTTTTTTCTATCAATATTTGGCAAAATTTTAATTTGAGAGTTGCTGCAGAATAAGCAAAAATTTCATGGTTCAAGTAAACAAACAACTCATCTTCGGCTCATCTGCTTCCGTGTAACTGTTCAGGGTTCCTTCTCCACAAATCTTTAACACTGCATGATGAACTCTAAAAAGAAAACAAAACTAGGTATTTAAAATGTAGTTTTGGCACTTTTAGCTTGAGGGTTCCATTTCACAACAAGATACAAGTAAAATTATTTATTTTTACATGATTTTTAAAATACACAAAAATATGAACCTCAGGCTAGCTAATTTGAAGCAATACTAAGATTTTGAGTTTTATCTTCCAGTATCACATTTAAATATATGTGCCTTGAAACTCAAAATTATTATTGTGAGTTCTTGATCTATAAATATCATATCATACATGTCATCTACTTCTTAAATAACATAAGCTGCAGTAGTAACAAAATTCCACTTTTTACACTTTTCTACAGTCAGATGTCCTTTCAAAATGAGGTAAAATTTCCCCTCAAAGAACAAGGGGACATATTTTCATAGAAAATTGGAAAAAAATAACATCACTTATATAAAGGAAGTGCTTGCTTATAACTAATACATGACATTCAAACAAAAGAATACAATCACATCCACACACACATATGCATGTCACACAGATTCACATATATATATATATATATATATATATATATATATATATATAATCGGTCATAATGTCTTACGTTTAAGATGATTCCCATGCTCTCCCTGATGAGAAGGTTACAATTTTAATATCAAAGATCCCTATGGATCACACAGGTTGTAATCCTTTGAAACATATGTAGGAATAAAGTATGCAATTATAACATGCGTTTTCTCCAATCCTTAAATTCTTAAATATACTCAAATAACCAAAATTTCAAGGAGTTCCTGCCTTAAAAACAGGAGCTAACCACAGTTATTTTGTGTTCTTTGCTACATTGGTTTCTATTAACCCATTTATTCTATCAGAAGAATTTGTATTCATTAAGATAGAAGAAATACACATAACTATATATATATATGTATATATATATATATATATATATATATATAGATAGATAGATAGATAGATAGATAGATAGATAGATAGATAGATAGATAGATAGATAGATAGATAGATAGATATACATATTCACATATATATACATATAATATATACATACACACACACATATCATCATCATCATCATCATCATCATTATTTAATGCCAATTGGCATGGGTTGGATGGTTTGACAGGGCTAGCACACTGGAAGGCGGCACCAGACTCCAGCCTGATTTGGCATGGTTTTCTATGGCTGGATGGCCTTCCTAACACCAACCACTCCAAGAGTGTAATGAGTGCTTTTATGTGCCATTTGCATGACACCAGGGTACTTTTACATGCCACCAGTATGGGTGCCATATTGCGTGACACTGGTATCTGCCATGACTGCAATTTTGCTCAGCTTGATGGATCTTATTCTCAAGCACAACATAATGCCAAAGGTCTCAGTCATTGCCTTTGTGAGGCCCAACACTCAAAAGAAACTCAGTCACTTTGCTTTCATGAGGCCCAATGCTCAAAAGGTACTCAGCCACTTTGTCTCTGTGAGGTCCAATGATTGAAAGGTGTTCTTTACATGCCACCAGCATGGATACACTTGGCTTGATGGGTCCTCTCAAGCACAGCACATCACCAAATGTCTCGATCACTAGTCATTGCCTCTGTGAGGTTCAAAGTTCGATCAGAAAAAGTTCTCTGTATAGGGCCTGTACAGCCCTTATTAACCATTCGTTAATCCCCAGTTTCTGCATCGCCCACCAGATAAGGGATTGGAGGACCCTGTCAAAGGCTTTCTCCAAGTCTACAAAAGCCAAGTACAGAGGTTTATCTTTGGCTAGGTATTTCTCCTGCAGTTGCCATACCAGGAATATGGTATCAATGGTGCTTCTACCTGGCACAAAACCGAACTGCATCTCATCTAAGCAGACTCTCTCCCTAATTAGTTGGGCTATGACCCTCTCCGTGACCTTCATCACCTGGTCCAGCAGTTTGATACCCCTGCAGTTATTTCTATTTAAAGCGTCACCATTACCTTTGTTTTTTGCTAAGTTAACTTTAAGGCCCTTTGATTCTAGACCATGCTCCCATACCTGGAACTTTTTCTCAAGTTCAGGTTGTAATTCAGCTATAAGAGCAAGGTTATCACCAAAGAGGAGCTTCCAGGGGCATCCTTTCTTGAATTCCTCTGTTATTGCCTGGAGGACTATGATGAACAAGAGGGGGCTGAGTACTGATCCTTGGTGAATCCCTGCTTATACCCTGAAATCTTCGTAGTTATTGCCAACCCTCACCTTACTGGTAGCAATATATATATATATATATATATATATATATGATAGATCGCTGACCACAACATTCAAACTTTTTTTCTCCATGATTTTCTCCTTGTTTTCTCCTTATTCTTTCTGTTGAAGAGCGTAGCTCGAAACGTTAAAGACTTTCTCTATTCCCGAGCGTTAAACTAATACATCCTTTTGTTGTTTACACCACCTGTCCTTCTCTGTTGTTGTTTTTTTCGTAAATTCTCCCATATATATATATATATATATATATATATATATATATATATATACGCATACAAACACACACACATGCATATGCATATATATACACACACACACTGTATATATATTCATGCACATACAAATGCACGCACACGCACACACATACACAAATACACACACACACACTCACACAAATACACACACACACACTCACACACCCTCACGCACACACACACACACACATATATATACCCATTTCTGAGGATTAGAATAATAAGGGAGTGTCTAAGTCAATACAGAAGAAATCATAAGAGGCTTTATTTGGAGGACACTGGTTTTCTGACTCTTCAATTTCTTTGTGGATACAACTGAATATTTATTATATGCACCCATACAATAATTATCATTAATTAGACATACATAGAGATTTTTTGCATACAGTCATACAATGATAACTATTTATCACATGAACTCATACCACAGTTATGGTTAATTAGATGTAAATATTTATCACATGCACTCATACAGTAATTATAGTTAATTAGATATAAATATTTATCACATGCACTCATTGTTAATTAGATATAAACATTTATCACATGAGCTTAAACAACAGTAATTAGATATAATTAGCTATTACATGCACTCAGACAATAATTATCATCATTTAAATGACTGCATTGATTTGGTTATATGATGCATGTGAACATGGATGGTTGTATAAAAAAGTGCCAATCATTTACAGTAGACAGAAAAAGGAAACCCAGGAAGATGTGGAATAAGGTGGTAAAGGTTGATCTCAGGACATTGAGCCTCGGAGGAAATAATAAAGGACCAAGGTAACTGTGTACGCAGTTCTTGAGAACCGCTCAGCTATACTAGCACAGCTTGACTGAAGTTCTGATAACATAATGCAAAAACATTCAAATGAGGTTGTGAAAGTTTGTGTATGTACACTATGTACTGGTCTGGTCACCTAGTAACTTTGTCAAATCTACAACTGCCTTTTTTTCTTCCCTCTTGCCCCACTCAGTCAATGGGTCCCTTCACAGAACCAATCATCATCATCCATCCCATCCATATTTACCATCACCCACCACACTCTTGTTTTAATTATCTCTCACTCTACACTCCCACTCTTGCAACTGTTAACCCCCACCTTTTATCTCATTGTTCAATCCCCATCACTCTTCTACCTACTGTATTATTCTGCTGATCTAAGTAATTAAATTAGAACCAGTTATTACAAATCATTTATCACCATTTCTGTGCTGCCAGTCATCACTCCTCCTCTGTTGAGTTACTCCCAATTGACAGCCATCCATCAATTTTGTGTTCTCTCCATTCATACTTACCATCAATCAACTTCCCACTCTGTTCATCATTCACACCATTCCTATCCTATATACATCTAACCAGCAACATCCCATGCTTATATCCATCTCTCACTTTCCCTTCACATTCTTGCAGCTTTATCAACCTCTGCTGATTCTCCTGTATCCATACTCTCTTCTAATCATATTCTTGGACATGTCACATTGAGGGGGTATAATCTGGCACATTGTCACTTTTACATTTACTGCTCTTTGTAGCACCATTCCAAACACTCTCACCCACTCATGCAAAATACAAAGTAGTCATGCATCTCCTCCCCAACAAACCTGCCACAATTCCTTCCATCATACTTTGACTTTCAGCTCCTCAAATAAAACAATTGCTTTATTCTCTATTCTCCCTCTTTGGCAAGGATTGTCTTGCAAGTTACAAAGCAACCTCATTAGAGCGATGGCATGAAAAACCAGAACACTTATAAAGCGGTGAGGAATAGATACCTCACAACTAAAATAACTGAGTTATGCAAAATAAAGTGTCCTGCTCAGAAACAATGAAATGACTGCTACAGGTTTCACCTCACTGCCATTATGGTTAATGGTCTACCTCCTTATATCAATTTCAAATTTTGGCACAAGGCCAGCAGTTTCAGGGGAGGGGACAAGTTGATTACATCGACCCAAGGGTTCAACTGCTACTTATTTTATCAACCCCAAAAGGGAGGAAAGGCAAAGTGAACCTCAGTGGAAATTGAACTCAGAACATAAAGACAGATAAAATGCCACAAAGCATTTTGCCTAGCTTGCTAATGATTCTACCAGCTCACTGCCTTTCTACCTCCTTATATTCTCAACTGTTTTGCCTCTACAAATGAATTATACAAAACAATCCACTCAACTTGCTAAAAGTAACAGCCAGCTCTCCTATGAATCATATTCTACCATCTTGAAAATAGAAAGAATTATTTGTTATATGGTCTAAGTCAGTCCTTCTCAAACTATCTGATGTGGGGTACAGGCAGTTTTTTTTTCCAGTGTGTCAGCAGGGACCGGTAATATTTCTTAGTAATATTAATTCATACCAGAAACAATATATATAATGAATACAATAAAAGTTGGCAATTTTTTGTCCTTTTATATTTATTTTGTAAACAAATAATACAATATTACATAAGCATTTTATAAGCATTTCATAAGCTATTTATAATGTTTCTTTCTTTTCTGGAAACTCACCGCATACTGGCAGCTGATGGCTCACAGACCAGCACCAGTCCTCGGACCACCACTTTTAGTAGCACTGGTCTAAGTAATGTAGGATAGTCATGGCTGGACACCTTTGATTAATAGGTCTGGTGGATCAGTGCTCACTGGGGCCAAACAATGACTGAAATACGATGAGCCTACAAGGGTTCTTCTACATATCTGCTTGACTTACAAGAAATAGCAACTGAATCTCCTTCAGAACACACACTGACATCTTGAGAAAGAAAAGCATACCTTAGATAATGTGGTCCCTAAAAAAAATTTAATGATCACAGCTTGATTGCCTTTGATTGTAGGCCTTCTTGACTCAATCAGAGCTGACTTGGAACTTCACAACAACAGTTAGTCACACACATAATTAATATGGAAACTGTTCAACTGTACCTGAATTCTAAATCTAAGGGAGGGTTAGGTTCATTGTCCACATTCCAGATTGATAAAGAACGAGTGTCAGCTTTAGCTTTTTTCTTCTTCTTGTTTGTTGACCCCTTACGACTTGCACTTGTAGAACTACTGTCTCCTGAGTCAGAACCCTGTATGGAACAAGAAAAATATTTCATTACTAACAGAAGAAAAAAATAATTTCTATTTTTAAGGAATTTTGCTCCTGTATTTTCCTGTAATAAAGGATGAAAGTTTGTTTCTCATTTACTTATGAAAGCTGAAGAATAATTTGAAGATTACTTCATTTTGTATTCTCTAAATTGCAAAAGTTTAGTATACTTTCTTCTTTAAGCATATGGAGGTTGGTTGTAGTTTATTTAATCAACACTAATAATATGTTACTGATACCTGTGTAAGCAACTCTGAAGGGATAAAAGATTTAGTTAACACTGACAAAACTTGAACCAATAAAGCAAAACTGAACTAGCTCCACCTCCATCACCTTCAATGTGAGTTTAATATGGTAATCAGTTGCTGTTGTTGTTGTTGTTGTTGTTATTATTATTATTATTATTAAGGCGGCA
The DNA here is from genome assembly GCF_046866305.1 of Octopus bimaculoides. Lineage (NCBI taxonomy): Eukaryota > Metazoa > Mollusca > Cephalopoda > Octopoda > Octopodidae > Octopus > Octopus bimaculoides. The sequence continues at coordinate 83,450,917 of NC_142935.1, forward strand.
ATCTGGTAGAATCATTAGCACACTAGACGAAATGTTTAGTGGTATTTTGCTTGTTGATACATTCTGAGTTCAAATTCTGCTGCAATCAACTTTGCCTTTCATCCTTTTGAGGCAATACACTGGGTGAAACACTGAGGGTGGGGGTGGGGGTCGATCTAATCGACTTGTCCCCTTCCCCAAAGTGGCTCCCCTTGTGGCAAAGCTTGAAACCATTATTATTATTGTTGTTATTTTTATTAAAGTGGTGAGCTGGCAGAATTGTTAGCGTGCTGGATGAAATGCTGATCAGCATTTCGCCTGTCACAACATTCTGAGTACAAATTCTGCTGAGGTCAACCTTGCCTTTCATCCTTTCGGGGTAAATAAAATAAGTACCAGTTGAACACTGGGGTTGATGTAATTACCTTAATGCCCTCCCTCAAGCTGCCCTTGTGGCAAAATTTGAAATTATTATTATTATTATTATTATTATTATTATTATTATTATTATTATTATTATTAGGATTATGATTATTGTTGTTGTTGTGTTTAATAATGATGTTTTACACAGAGCGAGAGGTGTGGGACATAAAGCATATCTAGGTGAATTGATTGATTACAAGGCAACCAGTTGAGAGGTAAATTGCTCTTTGAAATTTTTGTTGTTTTCATGATAAAGATACTAAAGTTTCAAGAGCCAAGCTCAACCTAGTTCTAAATAGGTACCATAAGTGATACAACTTATAAGTATAAACTACAGTACTGTATAAATCCAGTACTGTGTTATTTATTGACTTGTGGTGTTGAGTTCAATGCCACTACAAGTAAAACTGAAAAAACTACCTGCAGAGACCAACATCCTACCCAAAAGTTAAAATATATTGGGTCATCCCATAAATAATGCAGTTTTTATACTTCCTTTATTTTTCAAAATTAAGATAAACAAAGTTCATTTTTAACCTAAAATATAGTTTCCTTCATTTTCTACAATGCTCTTCCATCTATCTGCTAGACTTGTAAGGCCTCTCTGACAAAATTCATTTGACCATGATGAAAAATATTCTTCCACTATTCTTCTGACCTCGTCTACAGAATTCATATTTTTTCAGTCCAAATAATTTTGAAGATTGCAGAATAAATAATAATCAGATGGGGCAATGTCTGGTGTATATGGTGGTTGGGGCATCGTTTCCCATTCAAACTGCTCCAGCCTTTGGAATATCATCCTTGTTGTATGTGGTCAAGCATTATCCTGATGGTAGAACACCTTTCATCTTGAAACCAAAGATGGTCATTTTTCTTCTAGCGCTGACTTAAGCCACTCAAGCTGCTCACAGAGATCTCGTTTGTTATCGTTTTGTTTGGGTTAAAAAGTTCAAAGTGAACTAAACCTTTCATATCCCACCAAACAGATAACAACACCTTACATGGGTGAAGACCTTCTTTAGCCTGGGGTGCCAGTGTTTCTCCTTTCCCTACTCACTGTCTTTGGTGCTTGATATTTTTATAGAGAACCCATTTGTAACTAGTCACTATTTGATCTGAAAAAGTTTCATTTGTGAGACGTGACAGCAAAGAAGAGCACACATTCACTCTCTGTGTGCAAACTCAGAAAGTTTGTAAGAAATCCACTGACCCAATTTGCTCACTTTTCCAATGGCACATAGGTGTCAATGAATGGGTGAACAAACAAATCCAAGCTTCCCTGCTAGTTCTTCAACAGTTACAATGGGATTTTGTTCCACCATGGTTTGTAGGATATCCTCATCAAGCTCTACAGATCTTCCAGGACAAGGCTCGTCTTCTAGGCTGTAGTTTCCGGCTCGGAATTTCTGGAACCACTGTTGACACTGGCTTACGCTTGTTGTCCAATCCCCATATACTGCATTAATATTCTTTGCACTTTCCATTGCATTGTTGCATTATTGAACTCATAAAACAAAATATGCTGAATATGCTCCTTTGTCACTTCCATTATAGCTTTGAAAATATAACTGTTAAAATTGAACTGCACTCTTCAAAACTTACACTAAGAATAAGGACAAAGTAAAATTACTACTTGCTTTTATAGCAAGTTAATGCAGGTAGTTTATCCTGTCCCCTTCTGACTTTTAGTTCATGCAAGTGTAAAAACTGCATAGTTTATGGGATGGCCCAAAAAGTTTCCTGTTTGCTTAATGCTCAGATACCAGAAACCTGTAGCCTGTCAGGAAAAATGATTAATTAGATCTTAAATAGATATAAGGCAATCATATATATAAATATACAGATAAATTTGAAATAGGATGTTGTGATATTTCTCTGGCACATTACAATTATAAAGTGATACTGTTTCTGCAGAAACTCAAAAAAGGAATAACTGCTTGATTCACATACAACTCAGATCTGAACCATGATATGAAATACATGTTTCTGTATCCAGGATATATAAAGTAATACACAAACTGACAAATATCCAATATATACCTAAATAGTGCCTTATCCCAGCTCTATGACATTTTTTAGCAGATATAACTTATTTATCAACACCAAATTATTAGCTCTTAATAGACACCAAAGTATCATTTTGCTTATTGTCATCAAAATATACTTAATTAATATAACCAAACTATTAGACTATTTATCTAAATTGCTGCATTAGTGTATTTAGTAGACCACTGTATAAGTATGTTTAATTAGATCATTGTATTAGTGCATTTAATTAGACCACTGTAGTTGTGTATTTAATTGGTGTTTTATTTGTGTTTTAATTTGTACCACTGTGTTAGTATATTTAATTAGACCACTGTATTAATATTTTAATTGGATCACTGTACTAATATTTTAATTGGACCACTGAATTAATATTTTAATTGGACCGCTGTATTAATATATTCATCCAGACTAAAGGTAAAGTGCTAACAGAATCGTTAGTGCAAGGGAAAATGTTTAGCAGCATTTTGTCCGTCTTCACATTTTGAGTTCAAACGCCATCAAGGCTGACATTACCTTTCATCTCTTTGAGGTCAATAAAATAAGTACCAGTTGAGCACTAGGGCCGATTTGATTGACCTGGTCCTGCCTCTGAAATTGATGGCCTTGTGCCAAAATTTGAAACCAATATATATATTCACACTACTCTATTAGTATATTTAATTAGACCTCTGAATTAATATGTTTAATTAGGGGCACTGTATTAGTATATTTAATTAGACTATTGTATTACTATATTTAATTAGGCCACGATTTTAATTAACCCATTGTATTAATATGTTTATCTAGACCACTGTATTTGTATTTCTAATTAGACAACTGTATTAATATATCTATCTAGACCACTGGTTTGTTTATTTATCTAACCAAAAGCAATGATAGTCTCATGCAAAAGGGATTCAGTCAGACATATATATCTGTATGATGCTTCATACTCAGCAATTATTGTGGATAGATTGTAATCACTGTTAATTAGAAATAACTGATAATGTATAGAGTGATGTGTTTCGTTTCTCTATTCATGATATTATTATGGTGCTACAGCATGGCCACAGCCTTTGGGCTGAAATGTATAAAAGAATAAAAGAATAATACCTTAACAGAATCATCCTTGGTTTCTGACTGCATGGGAAGCACTGGGGAACTACGGCCTTTGTCATCAGTGATTTGTGGATATGGAGTGATTCGTACCTGCCGTACTTTATAGCATGTTACAAATGGAAGGTCAAACTAGAAAAAGAAACAAAATTAAAAATAAATATTAAATTAATAATTAATGTATATTGTTTTTGTTGAGGAATTCCAGAAGGAGCTTTGTGAGACCACTACTGAGACACTTCCGAAAAAGAAAAGTCGTTGGAAAACAGATTTTAGCAGCGACTCCATCTGAGAATATCTGAAGAAGGAATTGTATTCTGAAATATCTTCGGACTATAAATAACTAAATTACAACAAGTATATAGTCCATTTTTTGTATTATAGTGCATTGTTGTACCATTCAAAACTTTTCATTGGTTGATAATAAATATAATAATAATATGTAATAATGAAAATATTGTAGACAGTGCTCAGATGTACTACAACTGATCAGAAAAAGTAACCAAAAGTGCATGAACAATAAATAGAATATGCACAGGAAGTGAGCAGTGAATGAGTCGTTTAAAAAAAATGTTTCCGAAAGCCATGGATGCTGTGATGTTTTTTGATTTTGTAAGCATGGACATGAGTGTTAGACATATAGTTTTCAAAAAGGTGCCTGAGAATGTTGTTGGAAAAATGGTGGCTAATCTATTAAGTCAAAACTATTTATTTTGCAGTTGTTTATCTTCTACATGACTGCCCTTGCTGAGGTATGTAGGACTGTACGCATCAATAACAAAAGGCATTATGTCCTTATTTATGATGGTATGGTGTGATTTGAGGAAGATTTGTCTACTTTTTCTAACTGGTCAAGCAACCATGATGAGACTTCCTTGTTGGCTCATCAAGAAACATACTTTATGAGTTGTGTGATGTGAATTGTGGTGTAATGTTTCCATCTCCTTTTTGTAAGAAGTTTCTAGTTTAATTAACAATATTTCAACATTGTCTTACAACAACCCTAAACTTTGTGACATGATGGATTAATTCTAATAACTGATTACTGATTTAGTGGTGAATAAAATACCAGAGCCTGTTGTGGATAGATAACATGTGCGAGAATTTCACACAATATGAGAATTTCAGTAAAATACCACATGTTAACAAATGAATCCTAAATGTTCATCATGTCTTCATATATGAATTGATAAAGCAAAACTAAATAAGATCCTCATTAAATGTTTACACATCTATTTTTATAATAATTAATCTATCATACAGCAAATAGTAATAATTTGAAACTAAACCTGTCACAAACTAAAGTGGTGTTCTTATGTGAATTACTTGACCTGCTAGAAATAGCAACCAAATCTCCCTCAAATCACATCCTATTTCAAATAATAGAAAACATTGAGTAATGTAGTCCTGATTACAATGCATCAAGAAAAAAAAAACAGAATGATAATAAGTGATTGTGGCCTAATATGAAGCAACAATAACATCTAGACATATCTAACAAAGGAAATCATCATCTAATTATATTTTATAATAATAAATTAACTTATAGTAATTAGACTAAAATATAATTTTAAAATAATTAAACTAAAATGTAACTCATACATTCTAGAGTAACCAATCACCACTAGTTATTAATGTGAAACAGTTGAAAACAGGGGAATATCAGGTGAAAGCATTTGAATACCACATAGACGGATAAGCTCTAGTTTACTTTTTATTATTTCAGTCAACTAAATATATTAAATGTCATCTGTGTCTTTCTGTAGCACAGCTGAGGGAGGACATTTATAAAGAAAGTGTGAATATTATGATCAAGAAATATTTTTTAGTACTTGATCAACATCAGATGATCTCTCTCTCTCTCTCTCGCATACACGCACGCACACACACACACACACACACACACACACACACACACACACACACACACACACACACACACACACGAACATACAAGATTTAGATTTACAAAAGGGAAGAAATTAGAAGCAAGAAGGCTTTCCTAGAGTTACTTAATCATATTTTATTTTCTCACAACTGTGAGTTCAAGTGACACTCACTGAAAAAGGGATTGCAAAAGCTTAAAGAGACTGAACTGCATATGCACCTGGTCTTTTGATGTGGTATGACGTTTGAGGAAATGTAGAAATTCTGAGCGTTCTGTGTTATGCACCAATGATAAATGCATCGATCCATCTGCCAAATGAGTAAACTTACTGAGACCTTCCGGAGCAAAACTACACAAACCAGGAATTGTAAAGATTCCAACATTCATGAAATACTGAGGAGGGCCAACTTTCCATTCAGAACTCAAAGCAGAATCTACAATTAGAAAACAGTTTTATAATAAAAAAAATAATCATTACAATTTCAATTAAGCTAAATAGGTTTTTGATAGAGAATAAAATGCAGGCATTGGCTTTTCCATGAGATAGTGCAGCTGAACACTGGCGCACATACGTGTGCACATGCACCCATCCACTCCAACACACACACACACACACAAACATGTGTGTGTGTGTGTGTGTGTGTGTGTATATATATGTGGCCGTTGCCAGTACCGCCTGACTGGCCTTCGTGCGGGTGACACGTAAAAGCACCCACTATATGCATGAGAATACATACATAAAGCAAAACGTATAAATCTACACACATACATACATACATACATACAAACATACATACATACATACATGCATACCAAAATACCCTGTGGTTGATATTGAAATTCCAATGAAGAAGCCTTGAATCCAAACTAGAAACTGACTCTTTTTCTATTAGCTAGAAATCTTGAAATAAAACTGAACAATGACATACATACATACATACATACATACATACATACATGCATACATACATATGTATGTAAATATATTAGTTTGCTTTGAACCTACCTGCATATGTTTGCTGAGTTTCTTGTAAACCACTTTCATCTAATTTTTCAGGAACCCGACAAACTGTACACCTAAAGGTAAATACAAGAGAGGGACTCAGTTTTTCACAATTTTATAAACAACCTCTTACATTTTTGCATAATCCCTACTTACATTCTACAACCCTGGTTGCTTTTTTAAGACTAAAATATTATCACAAACCTAATACAACTTCCATAGTAGAATTGAATTAGTTGAACTTATTATGTCTTTGTACAGTATAAGTAAAAGATTATAAATATACTAATCAAAAGAATCTGTTTGTTGTTAAACCACTAACAAAAGAACTTGGTTAAGTGTAAAAGTTGAGTCATTTTTTAAAAAATATTTGGTCATTTTAAAAGAAATTCAACTCATAATTAGGTCATAGTGTCCTTGACACAAGAAAATATGTTCATTAGAATTTTTGTCATTTTAGAGAAAGGAAACAAAAAGCAGCAACTATTTGTGGCGTCATAGAAATGGAGATATAATTTCAATTGATTAAGAATTAATCTCAAAATTATTTCACATACTCAGAGAATGTCTGGTCTTAGTTTTCAGTCAAGAGACAAATGGACAACTTTTTGACATGCTTCAACCTATTGCTGACCTCATCAGCAATATACATACATACATACATCATATACAGCAAAAGGTTCCTGGACTAGTTCTGTAGCATGTCAACAGATGGCAGCACATAGTTGCATGCACAGTGAGGACTAGCAGTGACCTTCATGAGGCAGTGTGCTGAGTGGCATCACTGCTTTTACTTCGTAAGTTGCGAAATTTGTGTTTTGTGATCACATGTATGCTGTGCTCAGTGGTTTTGTTATGGACAGGAAGTTGAAACAAAGAGCCAACGCGAAATTATGTATTAAACTTGGGACGTCTACTACAGAGACATTGAGCATGCTTTGGCAAGCCTACAGTGATGAGGCCATATGCAATGTTTCGAATGGCATGGGCGCTTCAAAAGCAGTAGAGCATCCCTGGAAGTAAACACAGTGATGTCAGCCAGCACACTGCCTCATGAAGGTGTCTGCTAGTTCTCACTGTGCATGCAACTATGTGCTGTTATCCCTGGAAATGTGGAGAAAATTCATCAGCTTGTACATGAAAATCGTCGAAGGACAATCAACGACATTGCTGATGTTATTGGTTTGTCGTATGGGTCCGTGCAGGTAATCCTGATGTCGCATCGAACATGCGGCGTGTCTCTGCCAAGTTTACCCCCCCCCCCCCCCCCCCGCCTGACCATATGAGCAGAAAGAACATCGCATCAATGTCTGTCAAGATCTCTGTCAGCAGTCGTCACAATGGAAGAAACCTTCATCTCCACGACGGAAGACGGCTCATTAGAGCCGAAGGTTAATCAAGAGCATGCTCATTGTTTTATTTTTTTGTTTTTGTCTTTTTAACATCTGCGGTATTGTGCATCGAGAATTCGACTCCCAGGACCAGACCGTCAATCAAGAGTCCTACTGTGTCGTTTTGAAGCATTTGAGGGAGGACATTCGGTGGAAACGACCGTATTTGTGGAGCGCGAATAATTGAATGCTTCACGACGACAATGCACCCTGTCACCGAGCTCTCCTCCCTCGTGAGTTTTTTTGCCAAAAGCAACATGGTATCGCTTCCACACCAGCCCTATTCGCCAGATTTAGCACCCGAAGATTTCCATCTCTTCCCCAATATGAAAATGCAGCTCAAAGGCTGCCGTTTTAAGACTGTTGTTGAGGTCTAAGAGAGCGAATCACAGAAGGTCCTCGACTCGCTTACGAAAAACATTTTCCAGGCCGGATTGCAAAAGTGGGAGGAACGCTGGGACCGGTGTATTGCTGCGCAAGGTAACTATTTCGAAGGAGATTATGTTAAATCTTCAGTAAATAAGTTATATTTTTAGTGAACATATCTAGTCCGTCGGTCTTTTGGATACCACATCGTAAGTTACACCAAACTGTCTGATCAGAAGGCAAGCATGGTATTATATGAAACAAATTGAATTGTCTCTCCTCCTTCTTTAAAAGATGCTTACAATTGATGTAGGTTTTTGTTTCATTTCTCCAACTAAATGGGAAAATTCAATTAACTTTTTAAAAAAAGGAAATTGCGTGCGATATCCTGTACATCATATATATATATAAAAACAGTCTACAAACAAATGGACGAATTTTGTTTATATTTTATAAACTGTACTATTCCTCTATTCATAGTACAAAATAAAATATTTACAAAGATTTAGGACGGTAACAGTATGTTTAGTAAAATAGAATTAATGTTAGAAAATGTTCGTGGAATAATGGAACCATCTTACTAGATTTCATCGTCATGCTATCAGTTAGCGGTTAAAGGGAAACAACTCATAAAAAATACTCAGTTATTTCCCATACATTTTAGTAACAAATTCTGTTATTCAGTATGTAGTTATTAACTTCATAGAATTTTTTTTTTACAGTACGTAAAAGACGAAGCGGGAAAGTAACTAATTTCGTCGAATCGACACTATACCACCCTACTTCTAGCAAATATGGTGGATTGGAAAAAGCTGTAAATAGAGGTGTAGGAAAACCACAAATACTGGTTTAGTAAAATGAAAGGAGGAAAATAGTGGAAAATATTTATGTTTACTTGATCAGAGAAGATCGACATTTAATCAGTCCAGTATATCGTAAGTTCTTGACTTTGAAGTAAAGAAGTCTTATTACTCTAGTTCTTCCTCGAATGTTTGGTCAATGTCAGACTTTTTATCCAGAGTCCCGCGACCAGGCTGCTTTGACCAAACGGTTTGGGGAGTCCATAAGTGCTCGTCTCTATCTCTTTCCTGTTTTCTTTCGTCCATCTACGCTTGCTCCCCTTTAGTAGGCAACATTCTTTCCTTTCTAGCTGGAAGATGGATGAAGCTCTGTTACAGTGGAGAGACCTGGGTTTGTCAGTTCCTAATACAGATCAATATGATCAATTTGCAAGGAGTCGCCGACTAATGCAAAATTCTCGGTGTCTAGATTGATGCCCTGCTTGTGGCTAACACTCGTAGTCTATTCAGTCTAGATGAGCTCCGCATCTCCATCGCACATGGGAACTGACGTATGTAGGGGACTGAAATGTCACTATGGTAGACCTGTAGTGGATCTTGCATGCATAAAGTGGATTCGATCCACCATAGCCAAATTTAAATTAACACTGCAACAGAACTTTTCCCACGGTGGAACAATGGTTTTTCTCTGACAGCAGTCTTACATCTTCCAGATGCCTTTAGCTAGGCCGAAATAATGTCTTCATCACTTGACCCTTTCTAACCTCTTCTACTTCACCAAAAGCTAGAATAGAGATAACAAGACCACCAACTAGATCTATTGTTCTCAATGATATGTCTATCCTTCTAGATAGTTATAAAAGCAAGAAAACCCTAAACAAAAACCAATTAGTCACCAGTCGGTGACGACTCAACGTGTTGTCACACTTTGACAACGAAGTCTGCTGACCAGCTAGAGCTTGGTCAGAGGGAGAAATGAAGTTTACTGTCAGCAACTGTGAGACAACGTCCCATACCCTACAACTCTCACTAGCTCTAATTCTATTCTCTTACCACATCATTCTATCTCTCTCTGTAATTACTACTAAACAATGGAGAGGACACAAACACAAACTTTCTTTCGCATGCTTTTGGACTTATCATAACCTGCCTGTCGAGGCAAGGTATTGTAAAGTAACGGTAAATAAATACTTCCTTAAAACTCCTGCAACAGGTCGTCATAACAACAAATTTTTATCATCCCAACTACTGACTCCGACATATATTATTGTGTACCTAATCAATCTTACCCGTTACAATCGGTAACTACACAAACATATTATTGTTACAGACACCTCGACTCATCAGGCCTTCCACGGTTTGTCTTGCCGTATAAATGCTGATCGTTTCTCTCGTTACACCGAGCTAAACTTGATCATTAAGCAGTCCCTAACTCGTGTTAATATCCTTGCAGTTCTGGAGCCGGTGGAATTATCCAGAAATGATGGGAAGAGACCAGATGGTCTTACACTTTGTCCCTGGGTATGAGGTAGTTGCCTCATCTCGGACGCAGCAGTCTTTGACTCTTTTGCTCTCTCCCACATCCTGGATGCTGCGGTAAATGGGAGGGTCACTGCTTCCGTAGCCGAACGGAACAAAATCGTTAAGTATCGAGACCTCACATTGACGTTTGAGACGTTTGGAGGGAGTGGGCCACTAACGGTGAAGTTCTTGTCATCGTTGAAGGCACGCCTTATCTAAGTTTCCTGCCTTTTAGCTCAGCTTGAGGAATCTGTCTTGCACTTCTTTCCGTTGACATTCTAATTACATGTCCATAGTACTGTAGTTGTGACCTCTCAATGTGGTGAAGTAGTGGCTCAACTTGAAGAGATTCCTTGTCTTCAAGCAACACACGCTGGTGAGTAACATTACTACAGAGATCCTTTGGAGGAAATCAATGTTGGTTGATTGTATTTGCAACTGTACTCTTCTAATCATTACCCAACATTTATGACCATAGATGAGGATCAAATGCAGGAGCTGGCACAATACTGTACCAGCACCTGCAATTCTAGCTTCGAGTTCAGTATTCTACTTCTCACCACCTATGAATACATCCCAAGGGAGTCATTGATAGATGTTGATATCGTCTCGGATCTTTTGAATTCTATGTTGGAGTGTGAATGGCTGGAGCTTTAAAAGTCATTAAAACTGCTACATTGTTTAATATTTTGCATTGCACAGTCTCTAGAATCATGTTAGCATTCCAAAACCAAGGTAAAACTGGGTCTTGAAATGATTTGATTGTTGTAATGTATTCTGGCTATGATATGATATTTTGGAAAATATAATGTAAAGTAATTTAACTGTGACAATTTGTTTCTAAATATATATTAATGTATTTTTAAATGATTTGTTTGTAGTAATGCTTTTTTCGTATCAATTATCTGCAATATAAAAGAAATAGGGTATTTTCTTTTTATCATTATTTTTCCATATCCCCCAAGTTTATACACACACACACACACACACACACACACACACACACACACACACACACACACATATATATATATATATATATATATATATATGTATGTATGTATGTATGTATGTATGTATATACGGCAAGAAGAAAGTGGAGGGGATCCAGAGATAGTATGCATCAACTGTTCTTTTTCTATTCTAGAAATTACTGGTACTTATGTATGTAAAACACAATATTTGCATATGTATATATATTCTCATAATTGTTTAAAATAAATAAATAGACATAATATAATGTCTAACAGTTGATGCATACTACCTCTGGATCCCCTCCATTTACTTCTTGCCGTATAAATTAAGGGCAAACCACTTTTTACCCTCGCCCATTTATTACACTCAATAGTGTAATTGCCACGCAATAACCAACACTTGTGTATTAATAATTGGGTATTCTATCAGCAGTATAATGGATAGATGCTATCCCTTAGTTCGTTGGATTCACCACCTCTAACTCTCTTTGAAGTATATATATATATAAATATTAAAATGGAACAAAAACGGAATAGAGTAGAATAAAACATTCGGCCAGGTAGACGATACAAGGCAGGCAAGAGAAACAATAATTAGAAGGACAGGCAAAAAACCAAAAAAAAAAAAACGGGTCACTCGTGGCCTTCTTTCCTCAGTCAAGTCCCAAAAGTCACGACCGTTTTGGGCAGTTACACTTGAGACAGTTCGATTTGGTTGCCCCCCAAAAAGTCTAAGCTAAGAGCATTAGACCCTTTTGTAAGAAAGTTAGCGAATGCGTATGGCAACAAAGACAGAAAACAGAGAACATGGTACACAAAAAGACGAAAAATGGAGAACATGGTACACAATTACGAATACAAACAACAACAAAATAACAACAGGTGTCTTTCGACTGAGAACGAATCAAATTTAGCTGTCGTGTATGAAGTGAAAATCTAAAGGCAAGAAGATAGGAGATGAAAACAAGAGGTGTTGACGGTCAGAAGTTAGGCCAAGAAAGATCATGACTGGCTGGACACCGGTCATGTAGAAGGAGGAGAGATGAATAGGGGACAGCTGGATTAAAGGATTAGAAAAAATCAGAGACAAAGAGAAAGGTACAGGGGAGATAAACGAGTGGGAAATAGTGGGAGCTAAAGAAAGAGAGGGCCAAGAAATGTGAGAGAGAGGGGGAACGAGAAAAAGAAAACGGGAAGAAAGTAAATGGGGAGAATAAAAGACAGAGTAAGAGTCGTACAAAATATAGATACATACCTTACTATAAAGTGAGCATAAGTGTGTACGTACGTCGCTATATGTATAAATAAATATTAAAATGGAACAAAAACGCAATAGAGTACAATAAAACATTCGGACAGATAAACGACACAAAGGCAGACAAGAGAAACAACAATTAGAAGGACAGGCAAAGAAAAAGACGGGTCATTCGTGGCCTTCTTTCCTCAGTCAAGTCCCAGAAGTCACGACCGTTTCGGGCAGTTACACTTGAGACAGTTCGATCTGATATATTTGTGTGTGTGTGTGTGTGTGTGTGTGTATATATATATATATATATATATATATATATATATATATATATATATATATATATATATAACAAATAATAAATGAGTGTATGCATATATATGTACAGGTATGTGCATACCTACGTCTACCTGTATATATAGGTGCATATCTGGGTACAGGACATTGCAAACAAAACGTAGACAAAAAATAATAATAACCAGAGTACAGAACACACAGAGGCCACATAGTGAACATTTTCCTTCATCAGCTACCCTCATTCTAACACAGGCGTTTCGAAGAGTAGGGCAGGACGCATCGTTAAAATGGCTCTTCCCATGGATCACAAATTAAATTTGTACACACAAATTAAACTTGTACCATGGAGGAACGAAGTGGAAGCGGGACGAAGTAGTTCGCGTGTTTGCTTTGCGATAGCCAAGGAAGAAAAGAATTAGTACGTGGACACATGTGACTACGAGGGGTAAGGAAGAGAGAGAGTGGTAGAGGGAGAAACAAGGGGAGGAAATAGAAAATAGCTAGCATGATCTGCTGGATAGGTAATGCCAGTGTGCGCACACGACAGAGTGTAAGCGCCCTGAGAGAAATGTTAGACTTAAGAAGCATCGGATGTGGCGTGCAAGAGAGACGTTTGTGTTGGTATCGTCATGTATTGTGAATGGACGAAGAGAGCTGTGTGAAGAAGTGCCATTCCCAAACAGTGGAAGGAATCCAGGGTAGAGGGAGACCCAGAAAGACATGATAAGGTAGTGAAGCATGACCTTCGAACATTGGGCCTCACAGAGGCAATGACAAAAGACTGAGACCTCTGGAGGTATGCTGTGACTGAGAAGGCCCAGCAAATAAAGTGAGTCCACAGCTGTAACCTACACCAGTGTCGCATAACCAGCCCACCTAAGAAAATCCTTAGATCATAGGGCAACATGCCGTGCTTGAGGAGACCTATTGAGTCAAGTACATCAACAGCAATATCAAAATCAAATCAAATGGATATTGTAGTTGTGACCCCCACGCCGGTAGCACATAAAAAGCACCATCTGAATGTGGCCGATGCCAATGCTGCTTTGACTGGCTTCCATGCCAGTGGCACGTAAAAAGCACCATCCCATCGTGGTCGATGCCAGCTCCTTTGGCCCCTGTGCTGATGGCACATAAAAAAGCACCCACTACACTCTCAGAGTGGTTGGCGTTAGGAAAGGCATCGAACTGTAGAAACACTGCCAGATCAGATTGGGGCCCGGTGCAGCTTCCTGGTTTCCCAGACCCCAGTCAAACCGTCCAACCCATGTCAGCATGGAAAACGGACGTTAAACGATGATGATGATGATGATGACGACTGCAGCATAAATCAATAAATTAGAAAGATATCAATAGTATTCTAGAAAAAAATGGCCAATCAATTGAACAACCAACTTACCCTCTTGTACATGCATTCTTCACCTCAGAATCATCTTCTATTTGTCTGTATTCTACTTTACACATGTAACACCTGGCAATATACAAACATTTCTTTACAGAGGAAACAAATACAGATGCCAAACTTTGACACATATGGCGTTATTGGATCAATCTGAAATGATATTAACATTATGTGATATTTCCTTACAACTTATCTACCCACACATCATCTCTCCTCTTCTCTCTCTCTCTCTCTCTCCTTTCCCCTCTTATGTTTTCTTCTTCTGTATTATTATTATTATTATTATTATTATTATTATTATTATTATTATTATTATTCACTGCACTACCAAGCACAGCTCTATGTGGTATGGGTATGTGCTGTGGCTTGTTGTGATTCTCTTATTTTTACTGTATTGAAAGTGTTTTGCGTAGGATGTGTGCGATGCCTAGTAGTGCTATTTTCTGTAAGTTATATATACTTGTTAGTCCAGATGTTTTTGTTATGTATTTGTCTGAATATTTTTTTAATCATACCTAATGCACCTACTATGATAGGATTTGTTTCTGTTTTTAGACTCCACATTCAAGTTGCCTCTATTTCCAGATGTTCGTATTTTGAAAGTTTCTCTGTTTCTTTTAGAGAAACATTGTCATCTGTTGGTATTGATACATCAATTAAAAAGCATTCATTTTCTTTGTGATCTCTGAAAACTATATCCAGCCTATTGGCCTTAATTTCTCTAATTTATTGGCCTTAATTTCTCTAATTTATTCGCCTTAATTTCTCTAATTTATTCGCCTTAATTTCTCTAATTTATTGGCCTTAATTTCTCTATCTTTATTATTGTTGTTGTTATTAAGGCAGCGAGCTGGCAGAACCATTAGCATGCTGGACAAAATGCTTAGCAGTATTCCACCTGTCACTACAATCTGAGTTTAAAATTTGCCGAGGTCGACTTTGCCTTTCATCTTTTCAGGGTCGATAAATTAAGTATCAGTGAAATAATGGGGTCGATATAATCAATTAGTCCCTTCCTACAAAATTTCAGGCCTTGTGCCTATAGTAGAAAGGATTGTTATTATTATTATTATTATTATTATTATTATTATTATTATTATTATTATTATTATTATTATTATTTATTATTATTATCATCATCATCATCAAGGTGATGAGCTGGCAGAATCATTAGCATACTGGGCAAAATGCTTAGTGTCATTTCATCTGTCTTTATGTTCTGAGTTCAAATTCTGCTGAGGTCGACTTTGCTTTTCATCCTTTCAGGGTTGGTAAATTAAGTTTCAGTCAAGTACTGGGGTCAATGTAATCGACTATCCCCACCCCAAATTTCAAGCCTTGTGCCTAAGTAGAAAGGGTTATTATTATTATTAGTAGTAGCAGTAGTAGTAGTAGTAGTAGCCATTTTTATTCTGCTGCTCTTTTTCATTTTTCTAACTTCCTTGAGAGTGAATTTGGGAGGTGGAAACTGTGTTGAGGTCTGTTATATGTGTATGTTTGTGCATTTGTCTCCCCACACAAACCATTTGACAACTGGTATTGGTTTGTTTACATCCCAGTAACTTAATTACAACCCTGTAACTTTGGCAAAAGAGAATGCTAGAATAAGTACCAATTTTAGAAAATAAGTACTGGGGTTGACTTGTTCAACTAAACTCTTCAAGGTAGTGCCCAGCATGGCTGCAGTTCAATGATTGAAAAGAGTAAAAATAACAATATTTTACCTTCATACACAAAAATTCAAAGAATGAAGGCAAATCACATAATTTGCAAATGGGTGCAGGCATGTCTGTGTGGTTAAGAATTTTGCTTCATAGCTACATGGTTTTAGGTTCAATCCCACTTCACAGCACCTTGGACAAGTAAATCCTGAAATAACCTTCATTTAGCCAAAATCTTGTGAGTGAAATTTGGAAGACAGAAACTCTAAGAATCCCATTAGGAAGTTGTTTGCATTCCAGAGTGGTACACTTAACTCGTTGCCTAACCATTGCCTAGTTGAACACCACCACTCCATTGTGTTCTATACCTATAGCAGAGTTCCCTTCATTGCAAGCATCAGGCTAGCTCACTGGTCTAAGGATATCTTCATTACTTCCTCCTATCTGTCTCAGAGACCCTGAAAATTATCATGGGTGCTGCTCGATGATGAGGATGATAATAATAATAATAATAATAATAATAATAATAATAATAATAATAATAATAATGATTATAATAATGATTTCATTTATTTTCCACAAGAGTCAAGGATGAGGAGGACAATTGAAATGATAAAATAAATAGACAAAACCAAAAAAACAAGAGAGTAAGTATACATGGTATACAATGAAAAGAAAGGGTATACATAGTATACAAAGGTTAAAAAAAGGATAGGGGATGATAAAGATGTAGTCTTCCTGATACAGGATGACCTCTAGGGATAATTGAGGAACCCCAATGTCTGAGATCTCCCTGAATACCAAGGGAAAAGTGCGTTCTCCAAAATAATGATTTCAAATATTTTGGCACAAGGCCAGCAATGTAGAGGGAGGGGCAGTTTGATCACATTGACACCGGTACTCAACTGGTACATATTTTATTTCGAAAGGACGAAAGGCAAAGTTAACATCAACAGAATTTGAACTCAGAATGCAAGGATTCTGCCAGTTCACCGCCTTAATAATAACAATAGTAGTAGTAGTAGTAGTAGTAGTAGTAGTAGTAGTAGTAGTAGCAGTAGTAGTAGTAGTAGTAGTAGTAGTAGTAGTAAATAAATAGATAAATAAATAAAAGCTCTTTTAAAATCCCTAAAAAAACTTCACTTATTTCACCTTATTTGTCAGAGCAGCCCAATGTTTTGTATTTTCAACATCTGTCAGGTGCCGTGTGTGTCCTCACCAATACTCAGTAATGATATTCCATAATTTTGATTACCAACAGTATTCAAATTACGTTTTAATACAACAACAAGGATGTTATTAAAGCAAAACATTTGTGTGACAGTTTTTGAAAGCATAAATTATAAACACCTTATTTCTATAAAATAATTCAATGTTTATTTACCTTAATTTTGACTGAGTCAAAGCTTTTAAAAAGCCTCCTTCCATTTTCTTTGAACGAAGAACAGATCTATAACGTTCTGCAAAAGTAAGAACATTTCCAGCAAAACCATACTGGCTGTTGAAAACCCATTTATACAGCAAGCCATCATGGTGCACGGAACAGAGATCTACATATCGATAATGACCTGAAGATGAAAGGAAAAAGATTAAAGAACATTCAAAGAATATATAATAATATATTTAATGTATTACTAATATTTGATCGATTCTCTTCAGAAATATAGAGGAATATTGATTTCTTATGACTTGGCACAAAATCAGTTTATGTAGGCTAAGAGAATTAACATATGTTTATTACTGGTATAATGCCACTTGAATTAACCTCCTAAATATTTCTGGTATATACACTCACTTGTATTAAACTCTGTTTATTATTGGTATAATAGTTATTTGAATCAAACCTGTTCCCTATATATTACTGGTACAATAGTAACTTGAGTTAACACTCTGTATATTGATGATATAATAATTACTTGAATGAATTCCATATAGAATATTGGTATATCGTCATTTGAATAAATTTGTGCCTGCTGAGGACATGTGTAGGCTTGCAAGGAATGAAGCCAGTATGCTCCGATGGATGTGTAATGTCAGTGTGCATACTCGACAGAGTGTAAGTACCTTGAGAGAAAAGTTGAACCTCAGAAGCATCAGTTGTGGTGGGCAAGAAAGACGATTGTGCTGGTATGGTCATATAGCGAGAATGGATGAGGATAGCTGTGTGAAAAAGTGCCACACCCTAGCAGTTGAGGGAACCTGTGGAAGAGGTAGGCCTAGGAAAACCTGGGATATGGTGGTGAAGCACGACCTCTGAACATTAGGCCTCACCGAGGTGATGACTTCTGACCGAGACCTTTGGAAATATGCTGTGCGTGAGAAGACCCGGCAAGCCAAGTGAGACCTAAATCGAAGGCCTCAGGCAGCCCACTTATACGTACCACCCTTCATTGGACACTAAACTCCGCTTGCGAAGACCTGTTGAGGCAAGTGAAATCGAAATCGAATTAAATTCGACGACTGGCACCCATGCCTACGTTGTCTCCTTCATTGGAAACGAAACTCAGCTTGCAAAGACCTATTCGGGCAAGCAAAAGCGAAACCGTCAATGGCACCTGTGCCCAGCATCGCCTTCCTGGCACTTGTGCCACATGGCACGTGTAAAGACATTCGAGCAAGATTGTTGCCAGTGCTGCCGAACTGGCTCTTGTGCAGGTGGCACATAAAATACACCATTTTGAGCGTGGCCATTGCCAGTACTGCCTGACTTGCCTTCGTGCCGGTGGCACGTAAAAGCACCTACTACACTCTCGTAGTGGTTGGCATTAGGAAGGGCATCCAGCTGTAGAAACTCTGCCAAATCAGATTGGAGCCTGGTGTAGCCATCTGGTTTCACCAGTCCTCAGTCAAATCGTCCAACCCATGCTAGCATGGAAAGTGGACATTAAACGACGATGATGATGATGAATCATTTCTAGTAGAACAGATATTTGAATTCAGTTAAGCCTGCTTGTATTACTAGTATAATAGTTACTTGAATATCTTGAATCATCCTCTATTTAGTATCAGTACCATACAGGGCTGATTAGCATGATGATTCTCATCCACTATCTGAATAAAAATATCAGTATCATAATATTTCTACATGTTTATCCATTTCTTCAAATAAATATTATATATATTTGAATAAATCAAATTGACATTGTATATTCGTATGAATGAAATAAAATATTATATATTTGTAAAAATAAAATAGATATTTTTTCTTTTATCTTTTACTTGTTTCAGTCATTTGACTCCCAAATACATATATATATATATATATATATATATATATATATATATAAATATATATATATATATGACAGGCTTCTTTCAGTTTCCATCTACCAAATCCACTCACAAGGCTTTGATCAGCCCAAGGCTATAGGAGAAGACACTTGCCCAAGATGTCATGCAGTGGGATTCATCCTGGAACCATTTGGTTAGAAAGCAAGCTTCTTACCACACAGCCACTCCTGTATCTATTGGATATGTTTATATAATTAAAATAGACATTGCATATCTATATAGATAAAATAAATATTGTATATTTGTATAAATAAAATAGATATTGTATATTTACTTATGAAGTTCTTAAAGTTTCTAGTCATTGGCAATCATGTATAACTCTACTCTTGACTCTTTTACTCTTTTACTTGTTTCAGTCATTTGACAGCGGCCATGCTGGAGCACCACCTTTAGTCGAGCAAATCAACCCCGGGACTTATTTTTTGTAAACCTAGTACTTATTCTATCGGTCTCTTTTGCCGAACCGCTAAGTGACGGGGACATAAACACACCAGCATCAGTTATCAAGCAATGTTAGGGGGACAAACATAGACACCCAAACATACACACACACATATATATATACACATATATGACCGGCTTCTTTCAGTTTCCGTCTACCAAATCCACTTTGGTCGGCCTGAGGCTATAGCAGAAGACACTTCCCCAAGATGCCATGCAGTGGGACTGAACCTGTAACCATGTTGGTAAGCAAGCTACTTACCACACAGCCACTCCTGCACCTATTTCATTCTTTTTAAGAATTGTCAGCATGACATAACCTGTGGCTTATTAATTAAATGTTTCACGCAGTAAAACATAACGTTAAAGATGGAAATTTGTGGGATATGTTGTTTTTTTTTCTTTCATAGAATATTAGTACATTTGGAACTGAGAGAACCAAAAGTTCTTCATATTCACAACTGTTTCTAGAGAATTCTACTTTGTGAAAATGTCTTATAGTAGCCAATAATTTCAGTTTTAGCTGCAACCAATTTCACAAGCTGGTTTCCAATGTACTCTTTGATGTATAAACACTTGTTTCAAACAGTTTTCTTTTTTTCGTTTTCTCATAATATTCCTACGAATGTGTAGCAGAACAGACATCTATCCATAAATATACCTGTCTTGCTCATTGTCAACAGAATAAAACAGATTTTCATAAAATCACATTCAGGATTTTTCAAACACACAGGGCCTAGTGGTCTCATAGGAGATAATTATTTCATCAAAATGAGGTAGGATTAGAATTTTAAAATTGAAATTGAAAGAATTATAAGGAAAAAGATGTTTACAATTATATTTGTGTAAGTAAAACAGATACTATATATTTTTCTATATATAAAATAAATATTCTTTTACTCCTTTACTCTTTTACTTGTTTCAGTCATTTGACTGCGGCCATGCTGGAGCACCGCCTTTAGTCGAGCAAATCGACCCCAGGACTTATTCTTTAGAAGCCTAGTACTTATTCTATCGATCTCATTTGCCGAACCGCTAAGTTACGGGGGACGTAAACACACCAGCATCAGTTGTCAAGCGATGTTGTGGGGACAAACACAGACACACATACATATACATATATATATATACATATATACGACGGACTTCTTTCAGTTTCCGTCTACCAAATCCACTCACAAGGCTTTGGTCGGCCTGAGGCTATAGTAGAAGACACTTGCCCAAGATGCCATGCAGTGTGACTGAACCCAGAACCATGTGGTTGGTAAGCAAGCTACTTACCACACAGCCACTCCTGTGCCTATTATATATATTTGTGTAAAGAAAATAGCTATTGTATAATTGTATAAACAATATGTTATATATATCATCATCATCATCATCATCATCATCATTATCCTCGTTTAATGTCTGCTTTCCAGGCTAGCATGGGCTGGTCGGTTTGACTGAGGACTGGCAAGCCAGGATGTTCTTCCTAATGCCAACCACTCCAAGAGTGTAGTGGATGCCTTTTACGTGCCATCAGCATGGTGGCCAGTCAGGTAACATTGGTATCGATCATGCTCGAATGGTGTTTTTTACATACCACTGGCATGGGAGCCAGTCAGGCAACATTGGCATTGACCACACTTCAATGGTGCTTTTTAAATTCCACCGGCACTGCAGTTGACAGTGTTGATCATTCATGTTCTGTGTGAACATATTAATTCTGTGAAAGGTTATTCTAGATAACTATATCCAAATATTTATTAGGATAATACTATTCTACACCAATCTGCACTACAAAGTTGTCATAACATTATTGGTGACGAGATATTCAAACACACGACATAACAGTGTAAATAAATATTGCATAAATCATTAGAGAAAATGTTTTACAGCATCTCTTAAAGTTAACCATAATATCATAAAGTATTGTTTTTATTTTCCAGTTAATTAACTGTAGAAATAAAATCATTCATTTTGCTTAATGAGATAATAGAATATCAGAAGAAAGGACAATACACTTTGCTTGATGACTTCATACGATACCAATAGAAAGGTTATAATTACTGACCTTTCAATTAGTGAAATAATTGTATAATTGCACAGCAATCATGCAATATGTTACCACACTTTTCTCATTAAATAATTAAGTTTCTCGTCACTTTAATTCTGTAACCTATTAGAATGCTACAAAAGACTTGATCTTTGTGCAGTGTATCTTGGGTAACCCAACTGAACAGAACATAACTACTTACATCTGGTATTTGTATGTACCTATTTACAATTAAGTCCACTGGGCTATTGAGATGTAACTGTCATAAATCCACGAGTTAGAGAAGAGTAATAAGATAATGAATGAGTTACAGATCAACTAGTCGGCAAACATCCTGCCAGTTTAATATAATCATCATTAATATAATAATAAACAACATGCAAAAACATGTTAGATGAATGTAACAAACATTTTACACTATATGAATAACAAACTTTATACAAGTAAGTACTTGGCTTTAATTACTATGATTTGGAATATTAAGAAAGGCATGAAAGTCACAATCTCTCATTTATCATTATTTTAAGCATATGAAAAATAGTGATAATGTTAACAAATTGAAAGCAAAGAAATTAGCCAGCCACTAGAATTATAATGATTTCTTGCACAGACACTGGGTGAATTTTTGTTGGGTGGGACTACAGTTGAGTTTATTGTTCCATTGACTGGAGGGTGCTTGGTTTATTCGTCAGGAAATATAGAGGGGGCAGAAAATAGCATTGATTCCCACCTAAGAGATTATAAACTCAGAACAGTGAGGTATGAAATTGTAAGCAGCAGAAATAACAGTTATTTTCACTTGGTTTAAACACAAACAAGAACAGCAACAACAATATAAACATATAGAGAATGAATCACTGAATATAGCAGTAAACAAAACATAGTATGCAACACACACACACACACACACACACACACACACAGATAAACATGTACACACACACTCATAAGATATATAATATATATACTCCAATATAAAACCTGCAGTCAACTTAGTACTAGACATCTTGCTTTGCATATTACTGAAAATCTACTATTTTGACTCAGAGAGTGGCAAAAGTATTATACACTGAAATCCAGTGATGTCACAGACAAAACACCATCATCGTACAATCATCACTTTTCAAAAGTCCTATGGCAATAGAGGCGTGGTGATGTATGCAGACTTGACCTGTTGGAAGCATACAGTTACAAATCTGCACATAAGGTGTCAAGGTTCTTATCTTTACATTGCTAACGTTTTTATGGACAGGAACTGTTTTCGGTGGAGAATCCTGTGTCTGAGCAGCCCTTTTAAGGAGAACACTGCTCACCTGGATATACAGGGAAGGTGCTAGAAAAGGTGCACTGAAAATTGTCTGTCCTCTCTCTGCTGCTTAGTTTACTGCAGCTAACGGTGGTTCAATTTAACAGGATTGAACAAAGAATTGATATAAACAATGATAACAAGTATGCAAGGAATAAGGATGTAATCAATTAGGAATAAGGTGTCATATGTGGAAAAAACCTGTAAGACAATATCTGGACTTAAAAGACATATGCTAGTTCACAAAAGGATTCCTTCAGAATCAGATTCCAAAGGGCAAAGATACAGAAGAAACTTAAATAATATCTGTCACTTGTCAGTCAGCAGCTGGTCTTAAAAGTCATCTAAGGGCTCATCAACGGAGTGATTGTACTGTGTGATGAGATGTGGCATGTGTGTTGATGGGATGGCTATCATCTCTCAAGATGAAGCAATCATCATATATATATATATATATATATATATATATCATCATCGTCATCATCATCATCATCATCGTTTAACATCCGCTTTCCATGCTAGCATGGGTTGGACGATTTGACTGAGGACTGGTGAAACCGGATGGCAACACCAGGCTCCAATCTAATTTGGCAGAGTTTCTACAGCTGGATGCCCTTCTTAACGCCAACCACTCAGAGAGTGTCTATATATGTATATATATATTATCATAAGCGCACACAAGGCACCTACCTGCTAGAAAGTGGAGTGAAAACCCTCAACTTAACCACCAATGACACTGAAAAATTCAACAGACAAGAACAGTAGTTGGGCAAATGAGCAAAAAATTTAACATACCATCACAGCTTAATGTTATATAGTTTGGCATCTGGATATACTTGTATCATGATTTTGAGATTTGGCGAATTACCTTAACTCTCTTCAGCAAGTCTTATCAAGTGAAAAATTCATCTCGTCATCTTAGAGTCATTGGTCGTTAAGTTGAGGGTTTTAACTCCTCGTGGGCCCTTATGATAAATATAAATGTTAATTGTATAGCTATCTAACACTATTTAATGCCTGCTTCCACCTCTATTATTGTTGTTATTATCAGTTACTTATATAAACTGCAGATAATAATAATAATAATAATAATAATAATAATAATAATAATAATAATAATAATATCAATATAAATATTTGCTTTTGAATATTTACTTCTCATTATGAATATATTTACACTGAAGTTGTTCTGAATTTGGTGTGAAACAATTCAGAACGCCAGCAAACTCCAGTGTGACAAGTTGAATTTTTCACTTGGTAAGACTTGCTGAAAAGAGTTATGGCATTTCACCAAAACTCGAAATCATGATAGAAATATATCCAGATGCCAAGCTATATAGCATTAGGTTGTGATGGTATGCTAAATTTTTTGCTTGTTTCCCCAATTACTGTTGTTGTCCGTTAAATTCTTCTGTGTTATTGGTGGTTAAATTGAGGTTTTTAACTCCACTTTCTAACAGGCAGACACCTCGTATGCCCTTACGATAAATATAAATGCTAATTGTATAGCTATTTATGCACCGGTGCATAAATTATATGTATGTATGTATGTTTGTATGTATGTATGAATGTATGTATGTATGTACGTATGTATGTATGTATATATGTATGTATTTATATGTGTGAGGGTGTTTGCGCACAGGAACAAGCTTTTGACAACTAAGCACCAAATAAAGAAATATTAGATCCAAGCATGAAAATATTTTGACTGGATAATTGATTTCTTGCTGGTTTTAATAACATACAAAATCATATACATTTCAAGTAGAATATTGCTCTAAAAGTGCCAATTTAATAGCTTGGTAAATGTTATTGATAGTGTATTGATATTATACTGTTTATATTTTTAATTATTTACAACAGATCAATAACTGCCAGTTAGACAAAATATAGAACAAAAGAAACAATCTGATTCTATGTAATATCTTTCACAGCAATTTATGGGAATCAATTATAGTAAAACCAACAGAGAAGGGTTAGATGTGTAACCTGTTATAGATTATCAGGAGAAAAGCAAAATAAAAAAGGATGAGATGTGTAAGCTTTTATTGACAATATGGGGAGGAAGGACACAATAGAGAAGAAAGATTAAATGTGTAAATTATTATAGGTTATCTGGGGAAGAAGAAGCAACAGAGTATAGCACAATTTCCTCAATACATTTACAATCTTCTTTTCATTTGTTGCTTAAACTCAAAGTTCAGTCCCCAACAAGGTAGACTTATAATCAAAGGTGCTTCAGTTGTGATCATCATCTCCTTTATTCAGATATAGTATAGCTAAGATTTACTTAAATCAAAAAATCCCTTAATTTTTTAAGACAATAGGATGTCATTTGAGAATGATTTGGCTGTTATTTCTAGTAGTATGGGCAACTATGTAGAGGTTCTTTCATTGCTGTTTATCATCGTCATCATCATCACCACTATTTTATATCCATTGTTTCCTATGTTCTATGGGTCGGGCACAGCATTCCACCATTAGTAGCAGCCCTTGTCATCTCCTTCATGAGATTTAACTTTTTGAGATCAATTACCATCACATCTTTGGGCTTTTGTTCTCTTACTTCCAAACTGTCACTTTTCACAGGCATTACATGCCTGTGCCAGCTAAGTCTTCTTTCTTACACACATACACACTACATCTGATTCCTCTTATACCCAGTTTTCCTCTCACCTCATATGTGCTCTGTTGTTCATTACCAATATAACATATTAAACTGCACATGATCACTTCATTTCTTTCCAGCCTTTATCTACCCTCTTCATTAATTACAATGCTTCGTCATCATCATTTAACGTCCATTGTCCATGCTGGCATGGGTTGGACGGTTTGACCAGGGCTGGCAAGCTGGAGGGCTGTACCAGACTCCAGTCTGGTTTGGCATGGTTTCTACAGCTGTATGCCCTTCCTAATGCCAACCCCTCCAAGAGTGTAATGGGTGCTTTTAGGTGCCACCAGCACAGGTACCATTTGTGTGACACCAGTATCTGCTACGACTATGATTTCACTTGGCTTGATGGGTCTTCTTCTCAAGCATGGCATAATGCCAAAGGTTTCAGTCATTTATCATTGCTGCCAAGAGGCCCAACACTCAAAAGATGCTTTTTACGTGCCACTGGCATTGGCCACCTTGCCTCCGTGAGGTTCAACGCTTGAATAATGCTTTTTATGTGCCACAGGCATGGGTATCAGTTATATGACACTAGCATCGGCCATGACTATGATTTCGCTTGGCTTGATGGGTCTTCTCAAGCATGGCATATCGCTAAATGTCTCGGTCACTAGTCATTGCCTCTGTGAGGCCCAAAGTTCGAAGGTCATGTTTCACCACCTCATCCCATGTCTTCCTGGATCTACCTATACCACAAGTTCCCTCCATAGTCAAATATCAGCACTTCTTTACACAACTGTCCTCGTTAATGCACATCAAATGACCATACCAGCACAGTCAGTATCTGACCTAGATCCAAGGTTCCTTCATTGGAATTTCGACATCAAGAGGGTTGTTGTGCCTGAACATGTGTTAATGTGTGCAATTTGGAGTCAGCGTATATGCAGATCTGTATATTCTGTCTTATGTATACTAATACATATAGTTGCATGTCTAGACATGTGTGTATATACTTATATGCTAAACTTTTGAAAGACATTTGTCTATGGTATCATGCAGTAGGATTGAACTCAAAATAATATGACTGTTAACTTTTTAACCATACAGCTATAACTATGCATAGAAATATTTCCTATGTTCTTGCAGTCTCAGATGTCATACAATTCTCCTCTTCCATAAGTTAATCTGTCCATTAGTAACAACACATAAATACTTCTAACTATTAGCACTAACAGTTCTCTTTCACCTTCTTTCTACAAACTCTCTGCAGTCAGAAAGAAAGCTTTCAGAATTACTGTAACTAGTGGAGTTGGCACTAGGAAAACACAGCTTGTCAACAGCATATGATACAAGAGACAGGTGGCTGCAGTAGCAACACCGCTCTATAAAATACAAGCCTCAATCATCAGAATTCTGAACAGTTCTACCACTGAAGAGAGAAATATGGTTTTTCAAAGCTCAGTACAGTCATGCCTGCACAAAACATTTCAATATCTGGTACCAAGATCCACAATAAAGTCAAGAACTTTCAACATTTGACTATCAGAATTCCGAACAAACTTCCAGAAACTGCTAAAAGAGCCATTTCAGGTGACAAGATACTAGCTTTCAAAGGCCAAGTAACAGACATCTCTTGTCAGTCTTAGCTATTGGTAAAACAGTAAACCAATGTAAGAGCCAATTAAAAACCTACAACCAATGAGGTTATTGGTCATGAATACATGACAGCAAAACAAAAGTTGTTCTGTATATTCTTTATCAATAATGTCATTACACACATATATGTCACACTAAATATATTTACCAAGAGTAATTGCAATTACCAACTCTATTTAAGCTACTATTTATGCAAAAAATGCTCACTTACCAAGTGAAATATGTATGGCTGCTGTTACGGGATCACAGGTTCCAATCACAGATTGAGCAATATGGTTGGTGGTTCCTAACAAAAGCAGAGTCAATGACAGATTAACTGGAAATAATTATAAAATCCCTAATTTCATACAAGAATATTTATTCGATTTCATGAAATGTTGATATCTTCTTTATTATAATATTTTACAAAATAAAACAGTCTCAGTAATTTCAAAATGGAATTTCTTTGTATTTGTGGAGGCATTGTTAATGAGGTAAATGAGGTAAACATGCCAGGCAAAATGCTTAGTAGCAGTTTGTCTGTCTTTACGTTTTGTGTTCAAATTCTACCAAGGTCGACTGCTTTTCATCTTTTCAGGATCAATAGAATAAGTGCCAGTTGAGTACTGGGGTCAATGTAATTGACTTATCCTGTCTCCCAAATTTTCTGGCCTTGTGCTTAAATTTGGAACCAATATTAACAAAGCAAATATGAGCTATCATTAATAACTGTTAGACAGCATAATAAACACAATATATGTAAACCTTCTCAACTTGTGACCTATGCAACTTATGACCATCCGCACTTATGACCGCAAAAAATAAATAGATAAATAAAAGTAAATAAATAAATAATCAATATTTGGGTATTGGATAGCTGTGCCTACAATAACTATGGCAGCATCTGGCAACATAGGCCTCCCTATGACCCAGGCATCCACTGTCTGCCACTGTCTGCCACTCAGTCACTTTCAAGCATCAGTTAGATTTGAATGAAAATGTAAATGAAAATGAAAATGTATCAAGCATCAGTTAGATTTGAATGAAAATAATGTTGAAAAATATAAATTCGACACATGACCAGATCAACTTATGACCTGTCAGTCAGAACAGAACTCAGTCATAAGTGAAGGAGAAGGTGTACTTAAATTTAATTAGTGAATACTGTAATTAGTGTAGTTTGTGCAGTCTAATAAACTCCATTTATGTTATGAAGAGTAATTAGTGAATGTTGTAGAGTATAACAAACATTGTATATGTAGTTAGGTGTAATTAGCACATATTGTAATTAATGCATGTTGTAATGAGTCTACAATATACACAGTACAATAATACACTACACATGTAGTAATTTGTGTATTAGTATCATTATAAATTTTAAGTTTCTTGGATCTATAAAGTATGGAAACAAGTCCCCGCAATCACTTCAATTGTTGGGTCACACTATCATCAAAGATCTCTCTTAGCAAAAGTATTTCTTTAACATAGCTGTTTCATTAACATAAGCACCACCAAGTGTATAATTACATAACTGTGATACACATTTAATTTAAATTGAATTGAATTAAACTAAATTACTTAAAAAAAACTGTTATGGTACTGGAGCAATCTTGAGGATTGGGTAAACTCAGTTTTTAAATCAATTTGACTTAATTTCATTTAATTTAAAGTAAATTAAATATGTATCATCATCATGTAATTATACATTTGGTAGTGTTTATCTTAATGTAACAGCTATTGAGTACAATTAAAGTATAAACTATTTGTGAAATTTATGCTTTTCTGCTTGTATTCTAAATATGTTGCTCACAAAGATCATTGTAGCCAATTATGTATATACATGCAAATAGGTCCCATTTGAATTTACTGCAATGAAATGACATGTGGGTGTTTAAATGAACTGTTATTTATTGAGCTCTTAATTACCATCATTATAATCTAGATACATATCTTTTATCTTTTACTTGTTTCAGTCATTAGATTGTTGCCATGCTGGGACACTGCCTTGAAGGTCAAACACATCAATCCCAGTAATATTTTCTAAGCCTGGTGCTTATCCATCAATCTCTTATATATGACGGGCTTCCATACAGTTTCCATCCACCAAATTCGGTTACAAAATATTGATCAGCCCAAGGTGCCACACAGTGGGAATGAACCCAAACCACATGGTTACAAAGCAAGCTTCTTAACCATATAGCCTTGCCCATGATTATGTATATTCACAATTCAAAAACAGACTTACAACATTTGGAAATGTATTGTATTTTACATGTGGCTTGCACTGCAATACTCTGTCTCCATCATTTGTCAACTCTAGATTACAATAATTTTGACAGCTTCCAACAAAATCACTTTCCCCAGCAGATACTCTCAGTGATTACTTGGGTTCCTTGGTAAATAAACACTGTGACTTACTTTTTCTGTATGCAATTCATTAACCACCACATTAACCAACTGCAGCTTTAACAACTCCAACCATGCAGCAAATATTTTATTCTACTACCCACAAAGGCTTTATTCTCTGCTTTCAGCATTGTCTTTTCTACAACAGCTGTTTTGCAGCCTTCAACATGTAATAATAATTTCAGTGTATAATAAATTATTTTATATGTCTGCACCAATGTGCATGCCAACCAGTTTGTCCAATGTTTGGGGAGTGGCAAAGAGAGCAGAGGATGCAGTAAATCAGATTACTAGAGGTGCAAGTGAATGAATCGGTGATATGGTAGGGGCAGTGGTGGGTACTGGTGAGGACAGTGGTGTTGGAAAGGAAGGAACACATGCAGCAGGGTGGTTGAGAGCAAGATAAGGAGCCAGGTTGAATGTCAGGAGTGGGGAAGAAGCAATGGACCAGTCGGTCATATAAGTTGCAAGTGCGTTTGAAGGAAGGGTTGCGTGGGTTGAGGAAGATGTGGAAGGTGGACAGTCAGATAGGAGTTGGCGGAAAGTACGTAAAATAGTGGAGACATAGAGTAGAGATATAGTAGGTGAGGTGGAAAGTGAGGTGGCTAAGGGTAGAATGTGTATGGGGAGAGCAGGTAGATTCATGGATAACTTGACCGGGAATGGATGAGGGTGATTTAGATAATGGTAGTGAAGCATCCTCGTTGGGTTGAGTGGTGACCCAAGAGTTGAGACTGTGTCTCAAGATAATGGTCGTCAAAACAGAGCTGAACACTCCTTGGTAACAAGCGTGTCTATCCCCTTCTCTCAGATTGGATGGAGGAACTGAGAGTAGGTGACAGACAGTTTAGTGTGGGCAGGATGGGAGGAAGAGAAGTTGAGGCAAGAGTGGGAGTTTGTGTGCTTGTAATGGATGGAGGAAGTGATAAGAGACAAAGGAATTGAGACGTTCACAGGAGAGTAAGGTTGTGGCGATACAGTCGTCAATGTTCCAACCGTATAACTCAAAAGTGGGACCAGTAACCTGTGAAACCACTTGGGCCTCAGCATAGCTGAGGAACAAGTTCGCATAGTTGAGACCCATTCTCGTTCCCATAGTCTATTCCGATACCTCATGATAAAACTCTCCTGCAAAAACACACATGCACACACACACACACACACACACACACACATACGCACACACATACACACATATATCTTTTAACTTTTACTTGTTTCAGTCATCAGACTGTGGTCATGCTGCTGCAGCGCCTTCAAGAAATTTTAGTTGAATGAATCGATCCCAGTACTTATTTTTTAAAAGCTTGGTACTTATTCTACTAATATCTTGCCTGGAGTCCATGCCATAAATCGAGAAAGGTATGGAGTTCAAAGTTAGCAGCAGGGGAAATTGAAAGTGAGGTTGTTTCTGGCAACAGTGGAGTCTGTTCTTCTATACAAAGCTGAAACATGGACGCTCTCTAAAGCATTGAAGAAGCAGTTGGATGGTTCTTATACAAGGATGCTTAGAATAGCACTCAATGTCATACAACAAACGCTGTAACATTGAAAATACAGCATAGAAGGATGAGGCTAGCTGGACACTGCATCATACACTGCATCAGAAATTACTAACAAGCTAGTGCTCTGGCAACCAACGGAAGGGAAAACCAGGAGAGGAAGGAGGAAGATGACCTATATCGACAACTTGCTGGAGGATACTAGTATGGAAAGGGTACAGGAGCTGAGGACCATTATGGAAGATCGAGATGAATGGGGAAAACGTATGGAAACAGTCTTAGGGTGTCCTGTGGGACGACCTCTCTCTCTCTCTCTCTCTCTCTCTCTCTATATATATATATATATATATATATATATATATATATATATATATATATGCATATGTATATGTGTGTGCATACGTGTGTGTGTGTATAGGTACATACATACATATGTGTAAGAAGAGAGAGAGAGAGAGAGAGAGAGAGATGTAAACATATTCTGAAGTATGATAACTGAATACCTGTAGGAATAACGCCAATTTTCATTGTTGGTTTAGTGGGTATCACATTGGAAGACATCCAGTCTGCAGGACAAACGTTGCTGTTGCTTTTATCCATCAAAGCATTAACCACTTTATTGACTGTTCCATCACCACCAATTACCACTAAGCTGTAAGATAAAGAAACAATATAGAGTTAGATATCACTATATAGAAGCAGGGGGAAGACATTGGTTCCTTTAACTATTTGCTCATTTCAACAGTTCAACAAGAAATGCTTCAGATGTCTAGATGTCTAGATGTGCAACTATATACATACATAAAACAAAACATACAAATCTGAACACATACATACATACATACGTACATACATACACACATACATACAAAAATACCCTGCTGTTAACACCGAAATTCCAATGAAGGAGCCTGGGATCTAGAAACCAGCTCTTTCTCTATTGGCAAGAAATCTTGAAATAAAACAGAACAATGACATACATATGCATATAAATAAGCACAGGCATGGCTGTGTGGTAAGAAGCTTGCTTCCTGACCACATGGTTCCAGGTGCAGTCCCACACACATATAAGCATACTTAGACACGCCCATACTTAGACACGTCCCACACACATATAAGCATACTTTGACACCCCCATACATACATACATACATACACACACATACATACATACATACATACATACATACATACATACATATATACATGATTACACACATGATTATATATACACACTTTCTTTCATAAATCATAATGTTATTAAATAATATGTTGGCATCTTTATGTTAACTCCTATTCATTCATCTCTTAATGTTAACGCATATGTATTGATCTGTTAATCTTAACTCCAAGATATATATTGATATATAATGTAATATAATATAATACATAGATATTGATCATATTTATATCTATGTACGAATGCACGCATGTGTGTGTGCGCGTGTATGTCTGTGTTTTCCGACCCCCCTCCCCACCACCACCACCACCACCATTGCTTGACAACCGATGTTGGTGCGCTTATGTCTCAAAACTTAGAGACTGATAGAATAAGTACTAGGCTTACAAAGAATAAGTCCTGGGCTCAGTTTCTTTGACTAAAGGTGGTGCTCCAGCATGAGCGCAGTCAAATGGCTGAAACAAGTAAAAGAATAAAAGAATGTGTGTGTGTGTGTGTGTGTGTGTATTTGTGTGTGTGTGATGGGTTTTTTTTCAGTTTCCATCTACCAAATCCACTCACAAGGTTTTGATCAGCCCAAGACTATTGCCCAAGGTGCCACATAGTGGGACTGAACTTGGAATGATGTGGTTAGGAAGTATGCTGCTTATCACACAAGCTTAGACAATATTGTAGTTATTGCACTATAAAGTTGGGTAAGACACAAAATACTACCCATCTCAGCTTGCTTGTTTGATAACAGGTTTCACAATTTTAAAATTAAACACTAAACATTAGAAAGAGCATCCAGCAATGTCAGGAACTGCTTCAGAAAATGCAAATTTAACAACACCCATGTGTGTGTGGTGGTGGTGGTGGTGGTGAGGGGGTGTATAAACATACAAACATATCCCTACATATAATGCATCAGTATGTGTGTGTATTAGCAAAAAACATCCAGATATTAATTTACAAGAATATGTAACATTCATATATCGATATATAAGAGTTAGCAGCATTAGGATATTGATATATAGGAGTAAATAACTTTCCGATATCAATATCTATAAGCTAACATTAAAATATCAATATATATCTTGGAGTTAAGATTAAGAGATCAATACATATGAGTTAACATCAAGAGATGAATGAGTAGGAGTTAACATAAAGATGCCAATATAAGCATTTAATAACATTATGATTTATGAAAGAAGGTGTGTATATATAATTATGTATGTATGTATAGTATGCATATGTGCAGATTTGTATGTTTTGCTTTATGTATGTATTCTCATGCATATAGTTGCATTATCTCTGTATGTATGTATGTATGTGTGTGTATGTATGTATGTATGTATGTATGTATGTATGTATGTATGTATGTATGTATGTATGTATGGGTGTGTCTAAGTATGCTTATATGTGTATGTATCTGCATGGATATATTCACACACGCCTCTTTATAAGAGGATATTTGTTTGTAGCTATACGTAGATAGTTATCTGTTTAAGTAGCCATGATTTGCAAATACCTTGCCTATTCCTTTCCTCCTGCCACACACTTTTAGGCTTTGATTTGTTCTTTGCATTTTATATTCACTAGCATATGTCAGCCATAATATCCTCAAATTTCAATCCTTCTTGTATTATCGTAAAGTTGTCTTTTTTTTCTCCTCTTACCATATGACTCAGAATATTCTAATGACCACCTTTCGTGTATATTAGAGCAACTCTAACCTCATAATGTAAACTGGTGTCTTTCTCTTTTGACATTATCTCTATCTCTACCCATGTTATTGTTGCAAACCACCCCTTTCTTCTTAATCACTCCCATTGGTTGATGCTCAGTAAACGCTCAGACTTTTTGTATTTCAACGTACCATCTGATGGTCCAATTTCTAATTGACCACTGATCTTAATTATCAGTTTCAGAAATGATTGTAATGGAATGAAGCAGGGGTGGACCCAAAGAAGCGGGGCTGAGGTGCACGTGCCCCCTCAACAAAAGAAGTGCACCCTTCTAAATAATGTTATTACATCTTTTTCTCCTAGAATTGTAATCCCTTCTGACCATGTGCCCCACCCACTTCGAAAAATTCCTGGGACCGCGCCTGTAAAGAAATAACAAGTTACTTTCCATTATCCTCCAATACTATATCTGCTCTTCATACTATGTAATAGTCCTATACTGTATGCCTATTCCTTTTACCAGATCACACAGCAACGCAGTATTAACATAGATACTCGGAACCGCAACCTTATACCAGTGTTGCCAACTTAAAATCAGAAATTTATGCTAAATTACAGTAGAAAGAATACCAAAAAAGGCTAAAAAATGCTAAATAGGGAAAAAAAAAATGCTAAAGACTAATTATATCAAAATGCTTAATTTTTATTTACATTTCTATTTACTTTCTTTAATTATATTCATCATTGAGAAATAATTTCTTGAATTTCACTGATTTGAACACTTTCAGCTGCAGTGCCTGGGTCTTGCCTTCTGAATACATTCAAGGTCCCAACCTTGTTAATTATGTGCTTTGGAATATCAAAGTTTTAGCAGCATTTGCCATATCATTCCAGACCATATTTTAGGAATTCAAGACAGGTTGCCCCTGGGAGCTCCTCTATACTGATGACCTTGCTCTAATTGCTGAGTCACTATCAGAACTAGAGGAGACGTTTCAGGTGTGAAAGCAAGGATTAGAATCGAAGGGCCTTAGAGTCAACCTAGCTAAAACCAAAATCCTAATAAGTAGAAAGGTAGACAAACCACAAACCCCTTCAGGTAGATGATTCTGCTTGATCTGTAGAAAAGGCGTAGGTAGAAACTCCATAAGATGTACCCAGTGTAAGCTATGGATACATAAGAGGTGCAGCAATATCAAAGGAAGGCTAACTAGCAAGATAGTTTTTGTATGTGGCAGATTCTCAGGAGCAATAAACACTGGAAATGTGCAGAGAACAACTTCTGCTACATTCCAGGGAGAAAAACTAGAAGTGGTTGATAGCTTCCTAGGTTACCTAGGTGACCAAGTTAGTAGCAGGAGGAAGGTGTGCTGAAAGTGTAGCTGCTAGAATAAGAACAGCATGGGCAAAGTTCAGAGAGCTCTTACCTCTGCTGGTGACAAAAGGCCTCTCGCTCAGAGTAAAAGGCAGACTGTCTGATGCTTGTGTACAAACAGCCATGCTACATGACAGTGAAACATGGGCCATGACTGCTGAGGACATGCATAAGCTCGCAAGGAATGAAGCCAGTAGATAGATGGCTAATGTTATAGATGCGTAATGTAAGTGTGCATACTCGAAAGAGTGTAAGTACCTTGAGAGAAAAGTTGGTCCTAAGACGTATCAGTTGTGGTGTGCAAGAGAGACGATTGTGCTGGTATGGTCATGTAGCGAGAATGGATGAGGATAGCTGTGGGAAAAAGTGCCACAGCCTTGCGGTTGAGGGTACCTGTGGAAGAGGTAAACCCAGGAAGACCTGGGATGAGGTGGTGAAGCATGACCTTCGAACATTAGGCCTCACCGAGGCAATGACTAATGACCAAGACCTTTGGAAATATTCTGTGCATGACAAGACCCAGCAAGACAAGTGAGACCATAACCCATGGCCTTTACCAGGGGTGTAGCCAGCCCACTTATGCATACCTTTCTTTCTTTGGACAGAAAACCCTGCTTGCAAAGACCTGTTGAGGCAAGTGAAATTGAAATCGAAATTGAACCAAATTCGTTGACTGGCACCCATGCCAACCTTTCTTCGTTGGACACTAAACTCAGCTTGCGAAGACCTGTTGGGGCAAGTGAAATTGAAACTGAACGAAATTCGATGACTGGCACCCATGCCAGAGGAGTGTTAACAGCACCATCCCAGCAGGATCACTGCCAGAGCAGCGATCTTACTTCCGTGTTGGTGGCACATAAAAAGCACCATTTGAGCGTGATTGTTTCCAGCTTCGCCTTACTGGCACTCATGCTGGTGGCATGTGAACAAAACATTGGACTGACTCCTGTGCAGGTGGCACATAAAAACCACCATGTGAGTGTGGCTGTTGCCAGTACCACCGGACTGGCCCTTGTGCCGGTGGCACGTAAAAAGCACCCACTACACTCTCGGAGTGGTTGGCATTAGGAAGGGCATCCAGCGCTAGAAACTCTGCCAGATCAGATTGGAGTCTGGTGTAGCAATCTGGTTCGCCAGTCCCCAGTCAAATCGTCCAACCCATGCCAGCATGGAAAGCAGACGTTAAATGATGATGATGATGATGAGTATTGATCTAAGCATAGGAAGATGAATTTTGTTTTTCAATTTTGATTTGATTACGTCCATACCACTGAACAACCGCTCAACTTCTGCATTTGAGTTTGGCAATGTCTAGATTAATGGCAAAATTTGCAACATCTCTAAAAGGATTTCCTCCAGGAGCATCTTTATATTCCAAGACTTCTGGCCAGAATGCCTCAGTTTTAGATGTATGTATCCATTTAACTAAGTGAATGCTATTAAATTGAACTTCAATTGAAGCAATTTTTTTTTCATTTAAATGCATTGCTTCTAAGACAGATAAAACTGGCTCTTTGAAATGCTTCAAAATACTCTGTACTGAAAAGCATTTGATATTCCTCAGTGTATTAATATTGTCTAGCAAACGGTGCTTGAGCTCTTTATAAAGGCAGAGTAAAAATTGTTGTGCTCTTTTGCAAATACTATTTTCTTTGGTGGCTGTTACAGTCTTCTTGATAATCATTTCTGCTATCTTTCTCTCAAACCTGTAGCCTAAATTTGGTTTAGGATCCAGAAATTTTTCAATAGAAGCATCATGATCAAAAGGATCAATTCTACATGTTGGCAACACTATCATATTAGCAACAAATTTGATCAAATTTGAAAGATCTTCAAGTAATTTTGTTTTGTCAACAGTGTTTGATTCAAACAATTTATTCACTTCCTGAACATGTTTTAAAATTGGATGCAAAAATAAAAGGTAAAGTTCATTCTTAAAATCACAAAACATTTCATGTAACATTTGTGCTGTAAAGCATTTTTCTTTTGTAGTTGTAGTTTGGAAGTGAGTTTGCAATTCAAACCATTGGCTTAAAATTCTATTTACTGCTGGTTTTATTGACAGCCACGTAGTTGTACAAGAATTCACAATCTTCAAAGGCTCTTTATCATTGAAAACAAGGTAAAGTTGTTTGTTAGGCACTTTGTCTTGTTGAAGAATGAGAGAACCATTTCGGATATTAAAAAGTGTGGGATACTGCCAACTGTAAAGAATGACATACACATCTGAATAGAAGTAATGATGGAACTTCTTTTAATTTCTGGGAAACACCATTGTTGACTTCTATGATTACTCTAGCATTGTCGGTTCCTATAGCCAGTAAATTTTATATATCATACATTCTTGAGGTGAAGAATACTGATTCAGGATGCAGGGTGGCCAACTCATGAAGTAAAATCTGCAGAAATCCTAAAACTGAGTTCTGATATAAACCTGGGAACATTATATTTTGCTTCCAATCTAACATTTAATATCTATTGGTAAAACCACAAATACAACTACAATACTTGAAAAACAAAAGTAAGTAGAAATATAAAGGGGGAGACCCCCACCCCCGGACTTCTATACAAGATATATAATCCAAAACAAGCATGAAAAAACACAGGCCTATTTTAAAACAGTCAAACTGAGAGTAAATCAGTCAACCTGTTATGATAAAAACTCATCACTACAGAATAAAGCATTGTTAGGACGAATTTCCACGCTTTCATTCTTTGCAACATATTTACATTATTGTGTAGTGAGTTCAGGTGCTGACATGAGTTATCTTCTCCTCCTCCCCCCACCAGCACCACTCTGTATCCAAGCCGGTGGGGAGGAGCTGGAAAAGTTCATAACTTGGTAAACTTCCTTTTGATAAACTTTCATTTGAAGTTTCATGAAAGTGAAAGAAAAATTCAACAACAGCCAGTAGTACTAAAATTTGCCTGTAAGATACTTTAACAAAAGTAGAAAAGGAGGAAAAAGAAGAAAAAAGGGTAGCTATTATGGAAATGTCATGATCAGAGAAAAATGCTAAATAAAATTTTAAACCTGCTATTTTTCCTGCTAAATGCTAGATTCAAAAATTTTCTGCTAAATGCTAAAAACAAAACCTAGATCTAACATAAAATATGCTAAATTGGCAACCCTGCCTTATACTGTAGTTTGTTATGCATTTCGACCATCTATTTCCACGATGTGACCGTGCATACTCTTGTGCATTTATGTGTGTGTGTGTGTGTGTGTGTGTGTGTGTGTGTGTGTGTATGTGTACATGTGTGTATGTGTACGAGTGTTAGACTGTCTAATGTGTGTATGTGTAAAAGGCAGTTGGACATATGTACGTGAGTGAATGTGTGTGTGTGTGTGTGTGTGTGTGCGTGCATGTGTGTGAGCATGCATACACGTGTGTACGAGGTTATTGTATGTGTGTATATTATACACATTTATGTGTGTATATTATGTACTTTTATGTGTATGTCTATGTATGTGAACAAGTGTGCATGTCTCTGTTTTCAATTGGTGTGTGTATATAGAGCTTTTAGATAAAATATGTGGGTGTATAAAGTTAATATGTGTGTGTATGTTGTGTTTGTGCATATGTATACATGTGTAAGGGCATTTGTACGTGTGTATGAGGCTATCTGAAGCATGTTGTTGGAAGATGTGTGCAGGTCAGTCTGGATGGAAGCTCAGGTGTAATAGGGGTGACAAGGGAAGTAAGTGTTGGGAGGTGTGGATGCATAAATATAGTCCTATACTGTATGCACATTCCTTTCACTGTACGTGAAGGGAAGTGGAAGTGTGGGTGCTAGTGTTAGTGGAATGGAAAGGAGTGTGTGCATGTATGCTGTAAGTGCATAATATGTTGT
Source organism: Octopus bimaculoides (assembly GCF_046866305.1). Classification (NCBI taxonomy): domain Eukaryota; kingdom Metazoa; phylum Mollusca; class Cephalopoda; order Octopoda; family Octopodidae; genus Octopus; species Octopus bimaculoides. The sequence goes on from NC_142935.1 coordinate 83,490,325, forward strand.
GTGGGTAATGAGTTAGTTAAACAGTGTGGAAAAGGCATGGGGGATAGAGGAGGAGGGCAGAAAATGTGGGAGGCATGTGGTGTGTGTAAATGTGTGTTGAGGTAGGCTTAGAGGAAGAGTGATGAAGAATTGAGACCATAAGGAACTGAAGAACAGAGAGGAAAAAATGAACTCCTGCTTATGCCAGCAGCAGGAGTCCGGATGGCCTCTGTGCAAGGCCAGTCTGACCATAGACAGATGTTGCAGGAAGTGATCTGTCAAGCAAAAGTGACACGATATGCATTGTCATTCTTGAGTCCCAAAGATAATCGGCAAACCAGTCAGCTACTGCTGGCCAGTTTGACCAATGTACAGGAAGTGACAGAGGAGAGAGAGAGAGAGAGAGAGAGAGAGAGAGAGAGTGAGAGAGAGAGAGGGAGAGAGAGTGAGAGAGAGAGAGAGAGAGTGAGTAAAGAATGCAGTAGATCAAATTGTTATGTATGTATGTATGTATGTATGTATGTATGTATGTGCGTGATGCATGCGTGTGTGTATGTGTGTATATATATATATGTGTGTGCATACATATATATACATACACACACACACACACACACACACACACACACACATATATATATATATATATAGATTCAGTAGCCACCTTATTATTACCTTATTAATATCATTAATAATGGTAATAATACATCTTTATATATATATATATATCGTTATATCAACCAGACTATCAGATGTTGCCACCATGCTGGCAGGGTAGGTAGACCAACATTCCCCCAAACAGACCACCAGTAACTCATAGGGTTACATATTTACAGATGATTGGACTGGTGCAACATGAAATGAAGAATTTTGCTCAAGAGCACAGTGCACTGCTGGTATGGTAATCAAAACTACAATCTTGCAATTTTGAGTGCAATACTCTAACCACTAGGCTATTATTTAGAAAAATATATACACACTATCAAGTGAGTGTTTGAATTAAATAACCCCCGGTATAAATATATATTCAGACTAGTGATAAAACAATTTGGGAGAGAGAGAAAGAGAGAGAGAGAGAGAGAGATGCCAATGTAATTAGTTTACTTTCAGTTTTGGTAGTGTCAGAACCAGTGTATTTAAGAGATCAAATATAGGTTTCACTCCATTGAAGCTAAAAAAAAAGCTTTGATCCTGTAGATGTGACACCCGTATATCCTCTCTAGGAGTGATAATATTAAACTAGTTTTAGAGCGAGAGAAAATTTATATATTCTCATATAGAATTTAATTTGATTTAAATCTAAATGTAGCAGAGTAGAAGTAGACAGTAATATATAGAAGTAAATAGAAACAATGCAATTATATATACAAGTGAAATATATTCAAAAAATAAAGTTTTCTAATGGAAGGGTGAAAATGTTTTAGTCTTTTGGTTTACAAACAGAGAACTATGAAACATTAATGAGCATAAAATATCTCTGTTGCCTTAGATTACAGTGTCTGTATCATCAGCAACAGCAGCACTATCATCATCATCACCATCACCACCATCATCATCATAGGCAGTTAGATGATGATGACTGTGTACAAAACGACACAGAAAGAAATCGATTTCCTCCACTTGTCATTTGTAGTTCTGTTATCTATCTCCAATCTTCTCATGTTAAATTTTGTATATTTTTGCATCCCTGTCAGATCTACCCATGTGTTTGAGCCACTAAACAATTGTGAGTAGAGTAACTTTCTAGACAACTAAATTTCCTGCATTCTTTTAACATGCCTAAGAGAGCAGAGCTATATTCTATTATTACATCTTCCATGCAAAGAATCTCAGCTTCCATTAGAATGAGCATCTTTCTGGCCTTGTCTTTCCATATCATATTCATGATCTATCTAAGCTGTCATATGAATGTATATAGTCATTTAAGCCTATTTGTGGTATATTGTTCGTGTCTCTGATCTGTATAAGAGACGAGTGTAGGAGCATTATTTCCCTTTGGCAGAACTGTTATCCATCTATGCGTGGTTTTGTTAGTGTTGTCAACTGCTTTGCCTCGCACATAGATACACACTGCTGTCTGTCACTGGACACAGGAAAGATTTTCATGAGTTCCAATCAAGCCTTGGGAGAAGTAAGACGTATTGTTATGTCCACACATGAACATTGCCAGTAAAATTTGGCAAGGAGTTGCTACCCATGATGGAAGGACAGTACAACACTTGAATAAGAAGAAAATCAGAAATAGCTGCTAGGAACAGATAAGCAATTTCGCAGGAAAAACCAGTGAGGAAGATGAAGACAGGTGAATGTTGGACAAAGCTCCATGGTACTGGCATAAAACACTGACAGCCGAAATTGTGGAAGAAAAATATTTCAGAAGGAAATTATTTGAAAGAACACCATGTATTTCCTTGAAAAGAGAATGCATAACCTATTTGGTATAAGTTTGAGATGAGGAAGATGAATTCCAGAGGTTCAATTGAGCAAGAGAAAATATTCTTACATTGGGTCACCAATTTTTAGTGGATAGACACTCAGGTTTTATAATAGTGGTAATAGAATACCTTGTAATGCAATAATTATAATTCCATGTAGATGTGAATAATGGACAATGTTCAGAAGGCTTAACAGAACAATAATAATTTATTGGAAGAGGAATTGGTGACAGAATTAAATCAAAGCTTGCTTGCCGACATCTGGTGTATAGCATTCAGAGATAGGGCATAACAGTATCCTAAGTGAATAGAAGGAATAAGTCCCAAATCATAAGGTTACAAATTCAAATGCGGTGTATGCAGCATATTAAAAATATAACACAGTTACTTTATGATGTAAAAATATGGAACATAATAAATTTTCAAACAGTCTCATAATCTGGTATTAAATTCGAGAATGTTTCTCCATTAGATATTTCCACACAATATTGAGTTCAGACAGAGACATAACAATACATCTTACTTCTCTCAAGACCTGACTGGAACTGATGAAAAACTTTTCTGTGTCTGGTGAAAGGCAGCAGTGTGTATCTATGTGCAAGGCAAAGCAGTTGGCTACACTAACCAAATCACACATAGCTGGATAACAGTTCCACCAAAGGGAAATAGTGCTCCTAGAGGGGGATAATACTACTGCTTGGTATACCTTGCTCTTGACTTGGACTAACACATGCTCAGTATTTTACAGATGCCCTCTCAATTACTTTCTCAATTTTTTGAGTGCTGAGCTGGCCTTGCTTATCCTACAGTCACTAAACCTGCCATCATTACTGATTGTACAGCCCAGATCAGTAAAGCCTCTATCAAATCCAGCCCTTCAATAATGACAGGCTTAGATTGTGTTACCTGACTTGTGTTAGAACTTGTCTGATAAAGAATGCTACTTTTCAAACCAAACTTTGTGGCTATGCTATATGAAACATCCATCAGACTTTGTATGATTTATACAGTATGAAAGACAAGAACGCAATCACAGTCATTAACAAACAATATTTTTCTAATTAACATGAGGTGCAACATCATTAAAGGTTAGCATCAGGTCATGTTTGTATGTATCAGTTGATTTGTGGAATGTTTCCTTGAAAATCACTGTAAAAAAGTAAGAATATTGGTGCTAGCATTCAGCACTGCTTAACTTCTATTGTAACATCAAACAGTTGTAGAGCTGAGTCCTCATTCATATGTGTAAATATTTCTGGACGTTCAGATTTGAGTATCTGTCACAAGCTTGACACTTTTGCAGTGTTCAATATCTTTGTGAAGTCAACAAATGCAAACAATACTTTGTTTTGTTCCATACCTTTCTCCTGGATTTGATAGAGATAGAATATTATATCCATGGTGCTTCTAAGATTTTCTTCCACAATCTATTGAGCAACATTCATGAAAGGAATTTCCTGGCTATAGACAGCAGTGAAATCCTTTCCACACTCATCCCTTCTACCTTTCTTGAGAACAGGGACAATGTTAGTTTCAAGTTCTGTGAAACATCACCATCCCTCCATCTTTCCCACATCAACTCTTACAGACAGCTAATGCATTTGTCATTGACATTTTACCACACTTCCATTGGAATACTATTTCATCAAGTGCCATTATATTTAAAAGTGATCTGGTTGTAACCATTACATCAATTGTTACACCACATTTTCCAAACATTCCTATTTGTTAATCAAATGCTTTAGAAAATGGGTCCTTTCTCTCAAAAATCATCAGCTGATCTCATTCGAGTGACCCCCCGCCCTCCACTTCTTTTGTGGTTCATATTCGTCCTTTGTCCAGCAAAAAAGATACAAAAATCATTGAAATCAGTGGTGATTTGTAGTACAATTGTTTTGCTTTTCCACTTCCCCAGATTCATCTGTTGCAGTCTTCTCTTGGTTTCTCTGAGTTTAGAGTTTGATTGAGTGTTGGCAGCTCAAAAATATTTCTGATAAGTTTGGTTGCATTGCTCTCATAATGAAGGGAAAATAGTATCCTTGCAAGCAAGATTAAATCCTCATATTACTGGGAACTTAATCTTACCAGAAACAAGATAACCTCCCTTGCACCAGTTTCACAAATGACTGGCAGCAGGCAGGGCATCTTATCACTTACCAAAAATGGAATATACAAGAAGTGAGACATGGTTCATGATCTACCAAGAAAGGCAGTGAACCTGAATGAAAACTGACCCAGTCTGCGATGAACCCTTCGACCCATATCAGCAGGGAGAAAAGCAAGCACAAGTGATGATGAATAAGTGATGATGTGTGCATGTGTGTGTGTGTGTGTGTGTGTGTGTGTGTGTGTGTGTGTCTGTGTCTGTGTGTGTCTGTGTCTGTGTGTGTCTGTGTCTGTGTGTGTCTGTGTGTGTGTGTAACTGTTCCCTATAGTTAAAGCTTTAATCCATTCTTTTATTCATTCACTCAACACTAGTATTATTCAATAGTATTGTTTCAAATATTCCCTATGCAATGTTTCTTACTTCTTGCTTTCTTCTCTTAATATTTTGTTCTTTTATCCTTTCCCCACAGCTTATTATTGTTAAACCCAAATCCTCTCTCTCTCTCTCTCTCTCTCTCTCTCTCTCTCTCTCTCTCTCTCTCTCCTTCTTGATTTGCTGGCTTGTTTAACCCATTTATATTTAAACCAGTCATATCCAGCCCAAATAACCTGCCTGTTTTATTTTCAAACTGGCCTTGTCCAGCTTCTCACACTTACTCTACAATGTCATTGTAAATTTTAGAAATCACAGCATCGAAATCTTGAAGCTACAAAATAGTGCCTGATTAACTCAAAACAATGTGAATAAATAAGCTTTACATTTGGTAAACTGAATGCTAAAGGGTCAAATTTCACCCTTAAGATTGTCTTCTATTCAGCCCCTAAGAAGCCACATTTCACTATCAAAGACCATAAGCCCAATTTCTTAAACAAACCTACAACTCAGCTTGTTTACTCCATGAAAATTAACATAGGAATCATTAGCAAACATGTTGAATCAAGAACAACATTGAATCAAGAAACAAGATTTAATCATGAACAACAACATGCAGAATAATTTAAGGTTAACATTTTGATGTACAATTAAACCTTGGGAGAGGCATTATTTTGATGTAGTTTTGATGTAGTTTTGATAGCTGATTTATAATAATTCTCTACCCACATGTTACATTAATTCATCCACAATCAATGAACTAAACAACATCTCATCATTCACTACATTTGTCTCTTCCTTCCCCCAGCTCTCACAGCTGAATGCCATTTTGTCAGTTTTCTCTTCTGTCCTACCCCTGCCAACTATATCATTGCTATCCAATATACCTGTGTTCACCACTCACTCCACTCACCTTTTCTGCCTTTCTCTCCCACCTTCCTTTTGCACTCCACTTATACTCATCTGCTTGTACCTTGAGGGTATGGGTATGCCCTGGTATGTCTTCACTGTCCTCTTCTCTCCCTCATTCATTTTCTCTCTCTATCTCTCTCTCTCTCTCTCTGACTGAGGTAGCCATGTATCTCCTCTGCAGCAAGACACCTGTTTCTGTCCTCCTATCATAGTTTAACTTCTCATCACCTGGCACAAAGTCACCTCCCTCAATACCAATCCCCCTCTCAGTTGAGGGGTCTCTGTCTTGCATGTTACTTGGTGACCTCACTGGTGCTAATGCCACATAAAAAGCACTCAGTATACTCCGTAAAGTGGTTGACCTTAGGAAGTGCATCCAGCCATAGAAACCATGCCAAAGCTGACAGTAGAGCTTGGTACAGTCCTCTTGCATAGTAGCTTCTGTCAAACTGTCCAGTCCATGTCAGCATGGAGATCAGACATTATATGATGTTGGTGATGATGATGAAATATATATATACACACATACACACCCATATTTATATAGATATATACACATACACTCATACACATACATATATTTATATGCATGTATATGTATATACATATGTATGTATGTATAGTACACATTTTGATCAGTATATCAAGTATTATACAGAGATAATTATAGATGTTCAGCTGTGATATTATAGTTTGAAATGCAATGCTACTGCACTCATACTGACCAGTGATATTTTGTTGAGTCCATATCTTCAATCAAATCTGTTAGATGTTCACCACAATTCTCCAATTCTGAAAGGAAAATAAATAGAATATATTAAAACAGAAAAATATTTTATTACATTCTACATCCTGTACAGAGATTTACTAAAATAAAGAATAATAATAACAAATTCAATGCCTTATATATTGGGATCAAGGGAATGAAGCCCATGCACAAGACTGGAAGGCTGAAATATAAAGTTAACATTTGCAGGATTTGAATTCGGAACATACAGAGATGTAATTAAGTATAATATTCTGCCAATTCCACCACCTACTACCCTTGTATATTCATATTAATGAATTTATGTTGGTTAAAATTGTAACAATTTTTATGACTCAATCTGAGCCAGAATATCGCCTTGAATCATTGCTGTCTTGTATCATTTTAAACCAGTATGTTACTTTAATCCAGTGTGTCACTTTGAACCATTATTGTATCAATCCAGTGTCACCCTGATCCAGCATATTACCTTGATCTAGTGAGTTACCTTGAACTGCTATTGTTTTGATCCAGAGTGTCACCTTGATCTAATATGTCAACTTGACCCAGGGTACTATCTTGATCTAGTGTGTTACATTGAACTATCATTATCTTGATCCAAAGTGACACCTTAAGCCAGATCTAAAATGAGCTGAACAGCCATCTTAAGCCAAGTAACCCTTTGAGTCAGAGTGTCTCATAAAATCGGTGTTCAGCACTAGATTCAGTTACTTTTTACAAGTTAGAGCTGATGTTTTCCTCAGGGACATTTGCCAAATTCTAGGTGAGTCTAATATTCCTACAATAGCATGTCCTGCTCAAAAATACAATAAATGAGCTGTAACAGATTTGCACTCATAACTTATTTCCTGGATTTACCATTTAGCCATTTAGCTTCTGTTTGGAGTGTCTTTTCATGGAAAACTATACAATCTAAGAATTAAAAAAATATGACTATTTTGTTTTGGAGGCCCATTTTCTTTTCCTAATTGACATAAATGACATGACAAGTGTCACCAAATACAGTAAAATAAAAATGTTTGCAGATGACTCTAGCTTTCAGAAAGTCTTCAACAAGATAAGTGACTGGCCAGAACTTCAATTTGATCAAAACACTATGATTTAATGAGCAAGAAAAATAACAATATGTTGCTAAATGAGAAAATTTTTTTATCACATCTACCATGAAAAAGATGTGCTTAAACAACCAAATTGTTTTTCTGCAAGAGGACCTCAAATGATGTAAAATATTAGAGACTTATGTGAAAATGTCGACAACATAAACTAGAGCAGCACTACACCATCAATAAAATTGACATAATGTACAGAATGTGCTCTTTGATCCTATTCACTACCCTTTGAATACTGTTACTTACTGTGATATCTCCATGTCAAACACAAGACTTTGAGAACTGAAGACCTGAGAAAGTCAATACCCCAACCAAAACATAAATGTCAAAGCAGGCCTTGATTACTACAATCACTTTGAAAAGCTTCATCTCTATTCTCTCCAATATTATCAGAAGCACTATAACATTTATAAAATGTGGAAAATATTCCATCTCCCAAAGGTTGTTTGTGTCAAGGATAGCTCCCAATGTCATATGTCCCACACAAAAATCAAGCTCACATTACTTTACAACTCAACTATTTTATCTCAACTAGTCCTACTCAATTCAATGCTATCTCAAAACAAATCAAACAGTATAATGACTCCATAATCTTTAAACATTGCCCAAATATATTCCTCCAAGAAATATCAGATAAACCCTTTTACTTTAGTCCATTTCAGCCAACAATTCCCAGCTTAAGTGAGCAATGATGTCACTTAAATATAATTTTAAAAGAATGGTGCCTCTATGTTTGATAAATCCTTGTATCTTGCAGGCTGAACCTAATTTTATTAGTTGAAGTTTTAATTACAAATCAATTAGTCATTCTTCCATTAAAATTGACTTCCATAATCAACACTTTAAAATTCCTATTTTCATATGTATCACTATGTTCGTGTGTCACTAGATCTGCCCTCCTTACAGCAGTTAAGACATTGATTTTCATATACTTGTGCTATCCATTATGAATCAATAGTTGAGGTATTGATTTTGCTCATTTAATATCCATATTCCATGCTGACTTGGGTTGGATGGTTCAACAGAATTTGATGAGCCAGAGGTAAGTGTTGAGAACCCCCAACCCCTAACTCTCTCACGTTATATATATATATATATATATATATATATATATATATATGTATATATAATTTCCATACTAGTGATGGTGTTCTCAGTTGTAGAATCATTGTTAATTTGTTCTACAAAAAGACTACTTTGTTGTTACTGATCTCTGAAAATGATAAACAATGAGATTTATATGCACGTGTGTGTGTGTGTGTGTGTGTGTGTGTGTGTGTGTGTGTGTGTGTGTGTGTGTGTGTGTGTGTGTGTGTGTGTGTGTGTGTGTGTGTGTGTGTGTGTGTGTGTGTGTGTGTGTGTGTGTGTGTGTGTGTGTGTGTGTGTGTGTGTGTGTGTGTGTGTGTGTGTGTGTGTGTGTAATTCCCTTTTACTTTTTCAAGTTGAAAGTAAAACAGTTCAATAACACACAATTAATGCCATAACAATATGAAATAATGATGTACAACATGCATGAAATAGAGGTATTGATATACCATAATAAAATGATATGACAATCAGTAAAATATTTTACCAGAGAAATCAATATTTGTGTTTGCATTTTTGAAGATTGGTTCCACAATTGAACCATATGTCATTAATCCCTGTTTGTTTCCAGCATGCGGCTGACACAAAACTCTTAGATTCTTTGGACGCTCTGGGAAACCTGAAAATATTACATATTGTAGATATTTAACAATCAACATTAATTTATGCAATATAATGATTTACATTAGTTAAATTGTTTCATCTTGATAATTTGTTGTATTAAATTAAAAATTTAGGCAATTCTATAGATGATACTAAACTTGAAGTGGTTAAGCCAAAATTCCTTGCATCATGTGGCATCAATGATGTTCTATATCCTGCACTAATTCTTGTCTGTTCATTTAAAGATCTACAGTGCATAGCTGAAAAAATAAATCTAAAGGATGATTTATCATCTCAGACAGGTTTATTTTTGGACCTAAAGAACGAGCTAATGAGTAAATTTTTATGATTCAAAGCACATTCTATACATAAACTCTTTGCAATCAATGATGACCTAAAAGTAGAGACTATAGAATTGACATATTTTACTGGAATTAATTGTACTCAGATATAAATAAAGTGTTATGATTGTCTAAAAACGTCACTTAAAACATCCATCTCAGACGTTATTGTAATGGTGCTGTCAAGATGAGTATATGTTCTTGGATCAATAATAATAGTCATGTTCTCATATATATTTTACTTTACCAACAAGGGCTATTGGATCAATAATCCTGCAGTTAAGTTCTTATACAGACGTATTTTACATGACCATCAGGGACTATTGCCAACAAGTAATTGAACAAGTTGCAAGAATTGTTGGTCATCCCATTCTTGTAGGTCCTGTCCTACATATGGGTAAAAAATGCTTGCATTGTGGTAAATTGGACTGTTTCAGTAAATCTTGTGGATGTAAGCCTTCTTTCCAAATCTGTTGGTGACATTACTATTAAAGGTATGAGTTCTAAACACTCTAATGGTGAGGAAGTGACTTTGAATATTAATTATGCAACATATAATAAAATACATTGACTTCCTTCTAAAGTGAATGGATGTGCACTTCAAATGCAATTGGAAACTGGTGGAGCATGTTCCATCACTCTGGTTTTGCTAATAATAAAGTTACCATTTATTAGCAAACCTACTGAAAGACATTTAACTTATTATGATAGGTCAAAACTTGAGATTGCTGGCACCACAGCTTAAGGATAACTTCAGAGATATGACAAACAGCACTTCTCCTTTGCAGTGGTTAATAGCCTTTATAACTCTAGATTAACCAGTGCTGACATTCTGAAAGATATGTTATGCTGCTATGTTTTAAAGTATTATTTACTGCCAATAAAAAAAGCTGAAATGGTTAAAATTTCATTATCAGTTACAATTAAAAACAATATCTGTTCAGTGTGCCCAGTATACACAAGAAAAGGAATTTGAAAATGAACCTCAGCTTTGAAGTAATGAAATTCATATTTCATACATGTATGATGACAATGATACATTACCAATTATAGGGGAGTGAAAGTAAGGTGTAAATTAAAAATTGTGAATAAATTACAGAGTAGATATCAATGACAAGATTCAAGCTTTTTCTTATATAACTTTTCATCTCCAAACAATGTCCACTAATATGTAGAGTTAATGTTAGGTTAGGTTTTATTTTCCTTCAGTTGTCTTAAAGAGTGCATACTGAAAAAGTTTGTGAGCGAGTGTTTGCAATAGACTTTACTTAGAAAATAAACTTCAGATGGGTCTTGAAAATAACAACTCCATTCTTCAAAATTTTATCATCATCTGGAGGGATGATCAAATTAACAGCATAATTAGCAGTAATTGAAGAATCAATAAATTACAGTTATTATCAGACTGAAAGGAGCTTGTATATTGATTAATCCAAATTATTTAATTAATTATATATCATCCATATTTTGTGTGAATATTTTGAAAGATGGGATCCACTGATCATACAGTCTCATAGACAAGATCCAATGGACAGGTGTTTCCAAAGTGAAAGGTAAAGAAAATATTTGGGTTTGATAAGTTATAGTCGCCAGTTTATACCAAAATTTGCAGGCAAAGTTTAGTTTCTTCTTGCAGCAGAAAGAGAATGTCTTTTCATGAGGAAACACAAGCGTAGCTCCTTAAATAGACAAAAAACTTCTTACACAATACTCAGTTTTGGTAAAATTGTCTATTCAATATGGAACAACTCTTACAGCCTGTGCTTCTGAATTTGTAGCTGGAGAAATAATGTCTCAAAATGGAAAGTCCATAAAATATATGTGTCAAACACATGATAGCAATATTGAATGGGAATCTTATGTGGTGACATAGTGGGCTGAAAGATAAGGATATATTCAATAAGAGAAAATTTTCACACTGGAGATGCTGTCACTGCAGCACACTTTTTCTTTTTTTTCTTTTCATAAAATCTTGATGTTGTCAGACAAGCTTCTCATCAGATTGTTAAGTGGGTCATCCCATTATCACAAAATGATTTCGAAATTATTTACATGCTTAGGGCAAACCATCAGTCATGTTGATGTCCTTAGTATGACAAAAGTACAACTCAAATTAGTTTGTTAAAGTGTTCTTTACAAATGACATTACATTCTGACACAGGTAATAATGAATTTTCTTTTGCTAATGCTCAAAAATTTGAAGGCATTAAAAATAATTTTAACATAAGTACACTTTAAGTTAAAGTATCATATTGCTGGAAAAGATTGGTCAAGACTAACTCATTCAGAACAATAATTTGCTAGACATTCTTGTGAACTGACTGTAAAGAATGGTCTAATCTTTAATAAATTAAACAGACTATTTATTCCCAAACTTTATTGGAAACAACTTCTCAACAATTTATGATATACATATAGCTGTAGAACAAATGATAAAAAAAAGGGAACAAGCACTTGAGTTTGGTGTCTTTATCTTAGCAATACTGTAGAACTTGTCAGATTTTGTAACATGTGCTAAAATCAGATTTAAAGGCATCCCTTGCACTGCTAGGTGCATTGAATCACTGCTTTAGGGAAAGATTATATTTAGACTGGGGATATGTATAAAATGCTGGGAATGTATCAATCGTAATTGACTCATACACCTCTGGGATTAAAATCCTTTTATGTTCCCGTGGGTGCATAAGGAAATGTCTATTTTCCAACTTCTCTAACTTTGGTATTCTAATGACAGTCGTTTTGAGCAGTGGACTAGAATTCATTCAATTAAAGGACTGTTTAAACTGATTTGATTGCAAGATAATTACACACTTTATCTAATGTTTCCTCAGTTTTTTAGGTGTCAACATATATATGAAACTCTTATACTGTGTAAATTACTTTTTCATCCTATGATAAATATGTATGCACAATGAATTTATAATGAGTAACAATTATTATTACTGTATTAAAAGAAATGTCTCCTCCATATACTATCATTATCATATTAAGAAGAAAGGCAATGAATTGGTAGTAATGTTAGCATGCAGGACAAAATGCTCAGTGGCATTTCTTCTGGCTTTATATTCTGAGTTCAAATACCACCAAGATTACCTTTGCCTTTCATTCTATTAAGGTCAGTAAAATAAGAACCAGTTCATTTCTGGGGATCGATGTTTCTGACTTTCCTCTTCCCTCAAAATTGCTGGCCTTGCACCGATATTAGAAAGAATTATTAGTGTGTTTAAGGAAATTATTATTATTAAATTAAGAAAGGCAGTGATCAGCTGGCAGAATCATTAATCCATTGGACAAAATGCTATGGAATTTCTGATTCTTTATGTTCTAGGTTGACTTTTGCAGTCAATAAAATAAGTACCAAAGGCAGCGAGCTAGCAGAAACATTAGCACACCAGAAGAAATGCTTAGCAGTATTTCATCTGTCTAAGTTCAAATTCCACCGAGGTTAACTTTGCTTTTCATCTTTTCAGGGTCGATAAATTAAGTACCAGTTGCATACTGAGGTCGATCTAGTCGACTGGCCTCCTCCCCCAAAATTTATGTATGTGTATGTGTGAATACACACACACACGCACACACACACACACACACACACACACACACTATTCATAAACAACATCCCCAAATTTAATGGTACACCAAAAAGTGGTGTGTAAAAGCTTACTTTGCATCAATTGTAACGTTTGGAGTATTTACTATAGGTTCTTTTTCAACCATTTCAGTATATTTGATGTCTGTAAGCTATCTCCAGCTGAGGAATCACTTGGCAGTCAATTAGGAGTGATTATGGTCCCTTTTTAATACTAGGTTTGACAAATGCTTACAAGAACACAATATAATAAAATTCTCTGTGGAGACAAATTATCTGATTCATGCTGACAGAAAACACAATCTGGATTAAACACAAAGCTCATTGAGGCTATTGGAGCAAATAATTTCTAAATATTCTCCTCCAACCAAAACATCAGTTAATCATAATAATGTTGTCAATGGACCAGCATCACCAACTTCTCCATCTCATGTAAAGCTACCATTTAATCATGTGACCCATGTGGTAATGGAATGGTTCTAACAGATCAGCATCAAGTTTTTCCAGCTACCAGCAGCAGCAGCAGCAGCAGTTCCACCACCACTGCCACCATTACTACTACTACTACCACCACTTCTACTGCTACTATATTCAATTTACAACACCTTCCATACCACCAACATAACAAGATTTTGCTAATCACATCACCACAACTTAATGAATTGTACATCATCACCATGTTGAAGCTGTAGAATCACAAAGGGAATTTGGAAGCCACAAACACTGAAACAATTGATCTTTTACAGTTGGCATAATATATTATTTAAAATATTTTATTATTAATTCATAAATGTATCCAGTCAATATTTCCACATGATATCTACCTGCCTATTCTGTATTATCAATGTTATGTCAATGTTGTTGTTATAAAGCATTACATGTACTTTTCATGCCTGCACATGAGCAGGACAGTTTAGGATGACTACCAGTTTGATGTGAAAGAGTTTTATAGTAAGCCTCTTGGCTAATGGTGGTGAACTATAACCCCAGTCATAATACACATTGGAAAATGTAAACCCTCTGTTGTGAACTTATATAGAAATATGCAAGAGTGTTACATCATATGACGAGTAATGTAGGGATATAGTTTTATCAATGCAAGTAATATCAAGTAATACTACATAGGTATAAAGCAGCAAGATCTTTCTTCTTCTTAGTGGGACGGGAGTGGCGGCCTTCAACTTAATGGTTACTTAGGTCATTTGTGAATATTTTAGTTTAACCCTTTAACATTCAGATTACCCTGTCAAGTGTAATGTTTATTTATTCACACTGTGTGGAATTAACCATGCTTTATCTCATAGCTTTGAAACTTTAATGATGTGATTCTTTATTTTTAAAATGACATTGTAGGGTACCTGCGAGAGGCAAGATCTGGCTGGTTTAAATGCTAAAGGGTTAAACTCATGCAGTGATTATTTCTAGAACAAATCAATTGAATGGAAGTAATTTCTCCCCGAGCCACATCCCCATGAACAATTTCATAGAATCTTCAGTAATATTCTCTCCATGTTATTTTCATCAGAGATTCTTGTCTACTTATTGGCTACGAAGACTGGGATGTTAAGAATTAATTAACAAAGAGAGAAAGTAGTTATGGATCAGTCTGCACTTTGTCCTATATCTTTGCTGGTTTTCTTCCATAGGCTCCATTCATTTTGGATACTTGGCACTTTTTTTATGTAGCTACCATCTTCAATTATATTCTATCCATTCTACTTTCATCAAGAACTCTGACCTATTTATTGGCTATAGAGACTGAGATATTTAGAAATAATTAACATTGTATGATATTAAGCTACACTTTGTCGCAATGTAAAACCATTGATTGTCTAGCTGGTACTTTCTTGAATCATAGGAGAGGAAAATTAACAAATTATGATTATTCATGCCTTCTTTGAGTGTATTTGCAAATTAAGTGAAGTATAATCAGTTCCTTATTTCTAATTAGATATGAAAATTAGTTTCAGACTTCAGTTAGCTAGTGTCATATCACAGCAAATATTGTGATATTGTTTAAATAATGAAGTGATATATATGTGCATATATATATAATAGTCTTGGAGAAAGAAGACTGAGGAAGACATGGGAAGAAGTGGTGAACGTTGATCATTTAAGAATGGAGGACATTAGAGAAAAGAAAGATGACAAGGAACTACTACTATTAGCAGGACATTGCAATGGAGAAGACCCATGAAATCCATGAAAGCAAAAGAAAATGGAGGTAAAATGATGATGATGGTAGTGGTGGTAAGTGAAGGCCAATTAATAGGATATTTGATATGTATGAGAGTATAACAGTGATATGGGGAGCTGTGCTTTGTTACAATTATATATATCAATGACTAGGTCATTAGTCATAGATAAAATTTAATGATCTTTTGTCTCTAAAATATAATTGTTACAGAATACAATTAGAAATATACTTTATATACTGACATAATTACTCAAAATTATAACAAGTCTGAGTAGGATTCAAGAGACATTATATCATTTTAATACAACTCAAGTTTACAGGCATAACAACCTCAAGTTAGAAAAATCAATGATATTTACATTTACAACTGATATATTATTCACATGACTGTCAACATATTTTTTTACACAATGAACTAAGCTTGAATTTAGAGTCTATCAGAGCTGTCTTCAGCTCTATTATGTTTATTATAGGCTTACAGATCATAACACTTGTGTTTAAGCTGAGCAGTTAATAGGAACTCCTGTGTACTTATAACCTAGATCATATAACCAGAAGTTCCAAACATGGAAGCAAAATCTAGACTTGGGAAGCCTCAAAGTAAATTTAACCAATAGTAAAGTATTAGTAATATTTTATCAGTAGTTAAAAGTTGTGAGCTTGCAGCATCATTAGCATGCCAATCAAAATACTTAGCGGTATTTTGTCCATCTTATGTTCCGAGTTCAAATTCCACCAAGGTTGACTTTGCTTTTCATCTTTCTGGGGGTCGATAAAATAAGTACCAGCTGAACACCAGGGGCAATGTAATTGACTTGCCCCTTCTCTAAAATTGCTGGCTTTGTACCAAAACTTGAAACCAATATTTTATCAGTAGTAAGTAATGAATCATTTTTTTAAATGCTTTCATGGATTTCATGGGTCTTCTCTGGTAGAATGTCTTGCTAATTGTTATGGTCCCTTGTCATCTTCTTTCTTTCCTCTAATGTCCTCCATTCTTAAATGATCAGCATTTACCACTTCTTCCTATGTTTTCCTCAGTCTTCATTCTCCATCATCATCATCATCCATCATTTTGAATCCGGGTTTTATCCCTGTTGATGGGGGTGGCCAGATCTACCTCAATGCCATAGCAACTGCCCTGACACCATCTCGCCATCTTGCCCGGTTTTGGGTGTCCTCCTTTCTGAAGCCAACCCTCCCAATATCTTCTTCCACCTGTCCCCTCCACGTTTTCCTCGCTCTACCTTGCTTTCACTGTCCATTTACATCAAACTCCTAGCACCCTCTTCAGATCATGCACCTCATCCCTCCTGAACACATGCCCATACCACCTCATTTCATTCGCCCTTGCCAACTATTCCACTAATTCTTCCAGCCCCAGCAATCCTATCAAATACTCATTCCTTCTCTTATCAAACAGCTTTACCCCACACATTTCTCTTGCCCTTGCTCTCTCAGCCCTTCTCAAAATTGCTGTCTCTCTCTTCCTCAAACACCATGTCTCACTCCCATTCAGCATTGGCAGCTCTCACACAATTCTTATAGACCCTTCCTTTCATCTTTAATGACAACCTTTTCCCATATAACAACGCTCCTCATTCCCTGATCTTCACCCAGCCAAGTCTCACTCTTGCTGTCACAGCTGCTTCACACCCACCACTTACATCCACCCTATCTCCCAAATAACAAAACCCTCTCACTGTTTCCACCTCGTCACATAGTGTTTCCACTGGTTCCACCAGCCCTCCAACTCCTTTTTCACATCTCCCACAAACGAACTCTCTCACCAGTCTTGGGGGGTCACCTTCTTCATTTTCGTACACCTACCATTAATCCATTTCTCACATCTCGTACACAACACCACATTTGCCATTACCCTCCTCCCACATGCACCACATGGATCCACCTTACTCACTAACACTTCTCCTTCCACCCAACTCACCATCACCTTCAAACACCTCCTTACATTTCCAAAACTTCGCCCCCAATCCCTCCATCGTCTCACTTATCAGAACAAGGTCATCTGCATAGAGTATCTTCATAATCAATCCCTCTCTTGCACTCTCTGTCACCACATCAACCACTATTGCAAACAACAATGGAAACGACACAGATCCCTGATGCACACCAAAGTTTCACCACAAACTCCTCCAACAGCTCTGATCCAATTTTCACTCTTGTCTTTACCCCCCCCCCCCTCATACAAACTCATCACTGCTCTCACTGTTACCTCTAGTACACTGCTCTTCCTCAATGCCCACTCAATTACCTTCCTTGGAACCCTATCAAATGCCTTCTCCAGATCAATGAAGTATATGTACAACTCCTTCCCCTTATCTCGGTATTCCTCCTGCAATCTCCTTACAATGAACGCTGCATCTACTGTCCCCCTTCCTGGCATAAAACCAAATTGCGTTTCATCCACATCCACCCCTTTCCGAATTCTCCTCTCCAAGACCCTTTCCACTATCTTCATTGCATGATCCAATAACTTCACTCCTCTATACGCCCCACAACTCATCACATTCCCCTTCCTTTTGAAGATTGGTACCACCACAGTACCCAATCACCTGGCATTCCTCTTCCATCCAGCATGCCTTGTCAGAGCTCCATCATCCTAACAATCCCTATCCCTCTACTTGCAGTTATCATTTCCACACTTACTTCTGATGGACCAGCTGCCTTTCCTCTTTTCATTTCCTTCATTGCCTCCACTACTTCTTCCCAACTAATGCTCTCCACTGGCCCCTTCACCACAGCAACTTCCATCCTCTGATCTCATTCATTTTCCTCATTCATAATTCCCTCCATATGCTCCTTCCAAACTCTTCCCCTGTCCTTCTCACTAAAATTCAACATTCCATCACTCCCCCTCATGCTTCTTCCTCCTTCATCTCTTCCATCATTTTTCATTGATTTAATAAGCCTAAACACTCTATCTAGGTTCTCATCCAGTCTGCTCAACTTCTCCTCAGCCTCCTTCCTCATAGATCTCGCAACCACCCTCTTTGCACGATGCTTCATGTTATTATACCTGGCTTTCGTTTGCTCAGTCCTATTGTTACATAAAGCTTTGTGCGCCTCCTTCTTCCTCGCTATTGCATCCCTCTCCATGACTATTATATTTATATGCACATATATATTACTTCATTATTTAAACAATATCACAATATTTGCTGTGATATGACACTAGCTAACTGAAGTCTGAAACTAATTTTCATATCTAATTAGAAATAAAGATCTGATTACACTTCACTTAATTTGCAAATATACTCAAAGAAGGCATGAATAATCATAATTTGTTAATTTTCCTCTCCTATGATTCTAGAAACTATTGGTAAGTTGACAGGGTTCCAGTGTACCAGCTAGACAATCAGTGGTTTTATATTGTGACAAAGTGTCGGACACTATCATACAATGCTAATTAATTCTAAACATCCCAGTCTCTATAGCCAATAAATAGGTCAGAATCCTTGATGAAAGTAGCATGGATAGAATATAATTGAAGATGGTAGCTGTATAAAGAAGTGCCAAGTAGCCAAATTGAATGGAGCTAATGGAGTCAATGGAAGAAGACCAGCAAAGACACAGGACAAAGTGCAGACTGATCCACAACTACTTTCCTTCTTCTGTTACTAACTGCCAATATTGTGTCTCTCCCATTACTCCCTACCACTGCACTTCCTCTTCTATTACAATCTGCCAATATTGTGTCTCTCCCATAACTCCCTACCACTGCACTTCCTCTTCTATTACAATCTGCCAATATTGTGTCTCTCTCATTATTCCCTACTGTTACTGTTCCTCTTCCATTACTCCTTTTTTGCCCTGTCCCACTTCCATTTGTCCTTTCTCTTATATTTTATTACCCCAATCGACACTCTTGAAAGTTTGTCAGTGGAAAAGAGTAGAATATTATTACTTAAATTCAATAAGATGCCCTGCATTGAATTGTCTATGCGCTGAATTATCAAGCACTGAATTGTCAGTGCTGAATTGTTGGCTCTGAATTGTCCGCTTTCAATGCTGGCATGGGTTGGATGGTTTAACTGGGGACTAGTGAGCCAGATGGCTACACCAGGCTCCAATCTGACCTGACAAAGTTTCTACAGCTGGATGCCCTTCCTTATGCCAACCACTCTGAGAGTGTAGTGGGTACTTTTACATGCCACCGACACGAGGGCCAGTCAGGCAATACTGGCAACGGCCACGCTCAAATGGTGTTTTTACATGTCACCTGCACAGGAGCCAGTCCAGAGGCACTGGCAATGCCCTCACTTGAATGTTGTTTTCCACATACCACCAGCACAAGTGCCAATAAGGTGATGCTGGTAACAATCATGCTCAAATGGTGCTTTTTACATGCCACCAGCACAGGGGCCACACAGCGGCCCTGGCAACGGTAACGCTCGGATGATGCTCTTAGCACTCCACTGGCACGGATGCCAGTCCTGCGGTGCTGTCATCGAATTTGATTCCAATTTGACTTGTCCGATAAAAAAAAGCAACGACTAAGTGGGCTGGTTACACCACTGGCATAGGCCAACAGGTTATGGTCTCACTTGGCCTGCAGGGTCTTCTCAAGCACAGCATATTTCCAAAGGTCTTGGACACTAGTCATTGCCTTGGTGAGGCCTAATGTTCAAAGGTCGTGCTTCACCACCTCATCCCAGGTCTTACTGGGTCTACTGCTTCCACAGTTTCCCTCCACCGCTTGAGTGTGACACTTTTTCACAAAGCTATCCTCATTCATTCGTACCACATGACCATACCAGCGCAGTCGTCTTTCTTGCACACTACATCTGATGCTTCTTAGGTTCAACTTTTCTCTCAAGGCACTTATACTCTGTCTAGTATGCACACTGACATTACACATCCAGCGGAGCATACTGGCTTCATTCTTTACAAGCTTATGCATGTCCTCAGCAGTCATGGCCCATGTTTCACTGCCATGTAGCATGGCTGTTTTTACACAAGCATCATACAGTCTGCCTTTTACTCTGAGCGAGAGGCCCTTTGTCACCAGCAGAGGTAGGAGCTCTGAACTTTGCCCAGGCTATTCTTATTCTAGCAGCTACACTTTCAGAGCACCCACCCCCGCTACTAACTTGGTCACCTAGGTAATGGAAGCTATCAACTACTTCTAGTTTTTCTCCCTGGAATGTGGCAGAAGTTGTTCTCTGCACATTTTCAGTGTTTATTGCTCCTGAGCATCTGCCACATACAAAAACTATCTTGCTAGTTAGCCTTCCTTTGATATTGCTGCACCTCTTATGTGTCCATAGCTTACACTGGGTACATCTTATAGAGTTTCTACCTACACCTTTTCTACAGATCGAGAAGGGCCATCTACCTGAAGCGGTTTGTGGGTTGTCTGCCTTTCCACTTATTAGGACTTTAGTTTTAGCTAGGTTGACTCTAAGGCCCTTCGATTCTAATCCTTGCTTCCACATCTGAAACTTCTCCTCTAGTTCTGATAGTAACTCAGCAATTAGAACAAGGTCATCAGCATAGAGGAGCTCCCAGGGGCATCCTGTCTTGAATTCCTCTGTTATTGCCTGGAGGACTATGATAAATAGGAGGGGGCTGAGGACTGAACCTTGGTGGACCCCTACCTCTACCTGTAATTCTTCACTGTACTTGTTGCCAACCCTCACCTTACTGACAGCGTCTCTGTACATGGCTTGCACAGCTCTCACTAACCATTCTTCTATCCCTAGTTTCCTCATTGACCACCAGATAAGGGATCAGGGGACCCTGTCAAAAGCTTTCTCCATGTCAATGAAAGCCAGGTACAGAGGTTTATCTTTGGCTAGGTATTTCTCCTGCAGGTGTCTTACCAGAAATATAGCATCAGTGGTGCTTTTCCCTGGCACGAACCCAAACTGCATCTCATCTAAACTGACTCTCTCCCTAATTAGTTGGGCTATGACCCTCTCCGTGACCTTCATTACCTGATCCAACAACTTGATACCTCTGTAATTATTTGTATCTAAAGCATCACCTTTACCTTTGTAGCAGTTGAATATGGTGCTGCTACAGCAGTCATTGGGTATGACTCCTTCATGTATCACCTGGTTAACAATACGGTTGACTAGGCTATAGCCGACACTGCCAGATATTTTGAGCATCTCTGCAGTGATTTCTGATGGGATGGAGGCTTTCCCTGTCTTCATATTCTTAATTGCTTTATCTATATTTTTGCCAATGATTTACTGATAAAGACTGAACCTCTTGATCCCAAACAACGCTGTTTTATTTTAAAAGACCACAAACCAAATTTTTGTAATAACTCAACCTTACGACCTATTTGTCCTTCTAGTTCTGATATTGGTCCTTCTTTAGTTGAAAAATTAAAGCTTTATTTATGGTTTAATTCATTCCAAGTGGTCGACTGGTTTGTTTCTATTAATAACAAGAAGTGCACTAAGTTTATCCAGTTCAACATTTCTAGTTACTATTCCACTATTAACCCAATTATACTCAACCAAGCACTCTGGTTTGCACACAACAAAGCAGGTCTTACCTGGGATGAAATTAATGTGGTGTTAGCTGCCAGAAAATCAATCATTAAATTTGAAAATAAGCTATGGGTCTGTAAAGATATGCCTTACAGTTTTGATATCACGATGGGAAGTTCCGACTCAGCACAATTGGCTGATTTGGTCAGTATATGTATCCTTTATGAGATGACTGACCAATTCCCAAACATCAATGGAGGTTTATATCATGATGATTGTCTACTCTACCTTCAAAATGTTTCTGACCAAAAATTACAAAGGGTTAAAAGTAAGTTGGTCAAATTTTTCCAAAACATGGGCTTAAACATTATTTTCGATGGTGATATAACTAAAGCCAACTTTTTGGATATTACCCTTAACTCATATACCATAAACCCTCAACTAATTTAAAATATATTAGCTTTTTCAGATAAAGCCTAATTTTATAACTCTGCCTTACTTAAAGCAGTCTATAAAGAAAAAATTACCTATATTAACCTTATTAACAATAATTCTGACTCTATTAATTAGGACATGAAAACGCATCATAATGGTAATAACAATATAAATTTTAGTTCAAATAACAACACTAACTCAAAAAATGTAATTTTGCAGTGTAAGAGAGATAACCGTAAGGCAAATCTACTCTGTGTGTGTGTATGTTTAAAATTAATACATTTACACAATTCAAAATTTTTTCGATTAAACAATCGCAATTAATATTCTAAATACAATTTGTTAGGTCACTGCATCATTTCTTTACTCCAAAAATTTCCTAATAATGAATAAAATCCGTAAAACTACGGAGGTAAACATTTTCTCCCTAATAAAATCTAATTTCCTCTTTCTAATACAAATCCTTTCAACTCCTACTTTCTCTTCTGAAGCTTTACGAAAAATCCAACAACAAATACAAAAAGAAAGGAAGGAGAAAAGGAAAGCTATCAAAACTGAAACAATCACATTTCGATACTGTGATGACAGATACTAAAACTACATACAGAATTACTTTGCCCCTCTAAAATTAACTATTTCTATTCCTCTTACACATCGTTTCAATTGCTACTTTCTCTTATGAACGTTTACCAACGATCCAAGAAAAAAGACAAAGAAACGAAGGGGAGTGAGAGTCAAATAAACAGACACACTGCCAATCATACGTAAATACACACATATATATGTACCTATGCTTACCAATGACCTCATTCTAATTGGCGGGAACTAAACCCTAACAGAGAAACGAAAGAAAAAGAGTGTCAAATAAATATTTTCCCCTGTAACACAATGTCATTTCCTCTTTCTATAACAACTTTCACCTTTTATTCCGCACATGAAATGGCACCTATACACTTACATACAAATACACAGATACATGCACATATCTATCACTTAGAAGAAGCTGCGATCAGATTCCTACATCCATTTGCGTGATGGCATCAATAATGACGCTGACCCAAGAAACATCGGCAAAATGTGCATTCTCCCCTCAACATATACAGGGGGGCCACGATACATGCACGAGCGAACACAAGACGCTATGACTTTCGTTCGGCACTATGGACGCCCTGATTTATTCATCACGTTTACATGTAACCCCAAGTGGGTTGAGGTAACACGGGAACTTCTCCCACACCAGCAGTACTGCCATCGGCATGATCTTATTGCCAGGATTTTCAAGCAGAAGCTGACTAGGCTAATTGATTTCATCAAAAAAGGGCAGGTGTTTGGCCCTGTTAAGTGTCACATGTATACTGTTGAGTGGCAGAAGAGAGGGTTGCCACACTCACACATTTTGGTTTGGTTAGTCACCAAAATAGACCCTACACTTATAGATGAAATCATCAAAGCAGAAATCCCAAACCCCACTGTTGATCGACAGCTGTACGACATTGTCAAGGCACACATGGTGCATGGTCCGTACGGTCCCGGTTTTCAAAAATTCTCCTCATGCCACAAAGACCATGTGTGCACTAAACGATACCCAAAGAGTTTCGTGGACGAGACCCAGACCGCTGGTGATGGATATCCACTGTACAGACGAAGGCGGTCTGAGAATGGGGGATTCACTATAACCTTACGGGGTCATCAAGTTGATAATAGATGGGTGGCCCCATACTGTCCATTACTGATGACAATTTTCAACGTTCATATAAATGTGGAGTTCTGTCATTCAGTACTTATGTTAACAAGGGTTCGGACGCTGCCATGTTCGGCCTTCAAAAGGACAATAGCATGGACGAGGTGTCGCAGTACTTGGCAGGTCGATATATCAGCAGTGGTGAAGCTTTTTGGCGGATATTCGGGTTTCCGCTTCACCAAAGGAACCCCGCCATCATACAACTCGCGGTTCATTTGGAAAACGGCCAGCGGACTTATTTTAC
The DNA here is from genome assembly GCF_046866305.1 of Octopus bimaculoides. Classification (NCBI taxonomy): domain Eukaryota; kingdom Metazoa; phylum Mollusca; class Cephalopoda; order Octopoda; family Octopodidae; genus Octopus; species Octopus bimaculoides. The sequence continues at coordinate 83,514,705 of NC_142935.1, forward strand.
TGAACAGACTGCTGCTCAATTGGCGGCCAATCGAAAAGAAACAACTTTGACTGGTTCTTTTAGACTTTGCCAAATTGACACATTTGCCAAAACACTTTTATACCCTCAGGTTCCGTCCTACTATGCGTGGTCAAAGAACACTTGGGTGCGTAGGAAGTCAGGTCAGGATGTTCAAGGACATCTCGGTGTCAAGTTTAACAGTTGTCTAGAAGAGTGTACACTGTGCCTCCCCACCAGCATGAGTGTTTTCACCTTCACCTTCTCCTTCATGACGTTGTCGGCCCACAAAGCTTTCAAGACATAAGAACTGTTGACAGTGAATTATGTGACACTTTCCGCGAAGCATGCTTCAGGCGCGGACTTTTGGAGGACGATTCACAATGGGCCGCCACTATGGCGGAGGGCGTTCTGTTAAAATCCCCTAAAAGACTAAGATCGCTTTTCGCTATTCTACTCCTATGGTGCGACTTGGGTGATCCCGCCTCTTTATGGCTGACCTACAAAAATTACATGTCTGAAGATTTCCTGCATCAGGTTCACTTGCTAAATCCATCAATCGACGTCGAGTACAGTGACCTCATTTACAACAGAGCGCTGCTTGAAATCGAAGATACTGTTCTCAATATGGGCGGGAGTGCGTTGCCAGTGTATGGACTACCTTCAACAAACCGGGAACGCCCAAACACACTGTCTTCCGATCTGCTGCGTGAGACATGTATAATGTTGACGAACTTGCCCAGTACATAGCGAACAATGAGCCAAAGCTTCTTCCAGAACAGAAGTTCGCTTACAGCTCCGTTATTAATTCTGTCCTGGACAAAGCTGGGGGGATTTTCTTCCTCGACGCTCCTGCAGGAACTGGCAAAACTTTTGTCACAAAATTAATATTGGCTGAGATTAGGCGAACACAAGGCATTGCCTTAGCTGTGGCATCATCTGGAGTTGCGGCTACTTTGTTGCCAGGCAGCAGGACAGCTCACTCCACTTTCAACCTTCCGCTTGACTTAGCGAAGACGGACACACCAATTTGCAACATCAGTAACAGCTCAGATCAGGCAGAAGTGTTCAGACGATGCAAGCTTATCGTTTGGGATGAATGTACAATGGCCCACAGAGGTGCTCTTGAGGCGCTACATAGATCTCTGAGAGACATCAAAGACTCTACAGTTCCCATGGGAGGCATAACACTTCTTCTTTCAGGGGACTTCAGGCAAACACTGCCAGTTATTCCCAAGGGGAATAGAGCTGATACAGTACGTGCGTGTCTTAAGTCATCTGCATTGCTAAGACATTGTTACAATTGTGAAAACAATAAAACAGCTTTTTCAGGGCCACCTCACATTCTATTGTTACCCACTTCTCAGAGTGCTGCAATGCTCTAGGCAAGGCTTTCTGTCCAGTTGCAAATTGATTGGTTGGTTTTCAACTTATAGCAATCTTTCCCTCAATAATGATAATTGAGTAGAATCATCAACAGTACTTTAAAACAATTAAGCCCCGAGCAATGCCGGGCACTTCTGCTAGTATATATATATATGTATGTATGTATGTATGTATGTATATGTGTAAATATATATATATATGTGTGTGTGTGTGTGTGTGTGTGTGTGTGTGTGTGTGTGTGTGTGTGTGTGTGTGTGTGTATGTATGTATATATATATAACATCAGTGGATCATATATCAGAAAAAGCCTAAATATTAGAGCAATAATGTATTTACAGAATGGTAACTATATGGCTGGTCATAGAGTGACCAATGGTTTCATACCCATAAAATGCTTAGCCTTATACACAACTCATCAGACTCCAGTGGTTGTAACTTTATGAATGCGAAACCATTGGTTGCTCTATGACCAGCTATATAATTATCTTATAAATATATATATATATATATATATATATATATATATATATATATATATATATATATATATATATATATATATAGGCATATACATAGACAGTATACATGTATATATCAATAATATTCAAAGAAGTAAATAGCAAAACCTACCAGCAAGAATGTTTTCTATTTCTTCCACCCATTTCTTACATAGTTCTTTGCAGGGATTGGAAAATACAAAGCTCTTCTCCAATAGTTTATTTCCGGATTGTTCTTCGTAAGTAAGAATAGAAATGCCTATACAGAGACCTTGTCCTTCAGCCAGGTCTTTTGACCGTCGGTGTATAATACGAGCACCGTACATATTTTTAAATTCAACACAACCGTCATTAGACAGAGAATCTAGACTCGATAATTTGGTTCGTTTAAGCATTGCATTGAAGAAAGTGGACTTTTGACGACTGGAGCCATCTGAAAATAAAATTAATACAGAGAGTTTTTAACAGAGCTAATTATCATACATTGGTAATTAATATAACATAATTGGTGAAGTAACAGCAGAAAGGTAAGTTAGTAGAAAACCAAGTCAAGGAGAGTATAGCTATTTATAATTGGCCCTTACTTTCTGTGGTCATGTAATCTTCTAGAAACAGGAGTCAGATTACATTCTATTGTCTTTAAAAGGAAGATTATGTCAGATAATGCTGTCTCTTATAAGAAAACAGAATAGTCATGGCTAGAATGTTCTGGATCACAGGTTTTCTGATTAGAGATGGGCTGAGATTAAGTAACAGCAACAGCAACAACAACTAGTGGTAGAGGCTTAAAAAACATTTGGTAATATCTAACTGAATATTGATACTTTACTTAGGCACAAGGCTAATACCATTGGAGGTAAGAGGTTAGAATAAATCACTTCAACTGGTTACTACTTTCATTACTTTGGTTGTACAAGGTTTGAACTTGCAATCAAGAGAAATACAGATGTATTAATGAATTAAGTCCACTACATCAACTAACAATAAAACTAACTACTCAAGTATTCTTGTCATAGATTTACGTCTTCTAGCATTTCTGGAAATAATAATAATAATAATAATAATAATAATAATAATAATAATAATAATAATAATAATAATAATGGTGATGATGATGATGATGATGATGATGATAATGATGATAATAATAATAATAATGATAATAATAATAATAATAATAATAATAATAATAATAATAATACCAGGCAGTGGCTTGCATGGCTTTTGATTTTAACTGATTGGAAAAGATATCATGTATATGTTGTCTTGGTATAAAAGATTGGCTACAGCAAATATTCTGCTCAATATCACAGATATATAAGGTCAGTTGCTTGACCTTAACCAGTTGAGCATGTCCCTTAGTGGCTGATGATATGTGCATCACTGATCATGAGCAAAAGTAGTGGGGAAGGATTATAGCCATGTGTTGAGAGGAATTCTTTGGGTTTGAATAATTCACCTCTGGAAACATGAATGTTTCATTCATCATCTCTAAACAAACCTTATTCAGGGACCTTTTAGAGTGGGATGGGTTACTTGACCTGAAGAAAATTCTAATTGGGCCACACCTGCAAGGCCATGCACTGTTTATCTTGATATGAGATAACTATTTCGTGCATATATGGTTGTGATGCATTGTTCCTGGTGTACCCTTATCAGACAGGTAGTCATGATAGGAATATTGGGCTTCATATATTTGTCCCCCAGTGTCACTTCGATGGCATACACTGCTCTCTCACTCAATCATAATAATAATCCTTTTTACTATAAGCACACCACCTGTAATTTGGGGGAGGGGGCTAGTGGATTATATTGACCCCCAGTACTTGGCTGACATTTTTTTTTATCACTCACAAAAGAAGGAAAAGCAAAGTCAGTTTTGATGGAATTAAAACTCTGAATGTAAAAGCAAATGGAATGCCATTAAGCAAGCAAGTTGTGCAGCTGCTAACGGATCTTTTTTAAAACGGGGGCCACATTTTTCATTAATGTTTTACGTAGTGTTTTTGGTACCGAAAGACTTTCAAACTTCGTATACTTATCTATTTTGTGTTATAGAACAGAAAAATATTTTTGTATTCGAATTTATTTCATGTAAAAAATTGTCTTATTTCGATAATTTCAACCAATCACTGACAAGTATTCAGTTGTTTACATTTACTCCTTTGGATGATTAAGCGATGTAAAGCGTATTTAATCTCCATACCTTCGTTTTATTTGCTTTTTTCATTTTAAATTTGCTTTAACCCTAACCCTAACCCTAACCCTAGGGTTAGGGTTAGGGTTAGAGTTAGGTTTAGGGTTAGGATTAATTGTTTCAGAATCGTTTGTTTATGTAGTCGGCACTTAATGTATATCGGCTGAATGGACGTCAGTGATTGGTTGAAATTACAGAAATACGACAACTTTAACATGGAATAATTTATGGATTTCTTTTTTTTTTAAGAAGACTAAGAGAAAAAGATGTTTTATATGACACATTCTACCAGTGTTCCAAGTTTCAAAGTGTTTCGTTAATGAAAAATGTGGCCCCCGTTTTAAAAAAGATCCCTGCTAACAATTCTGCCAAAATAATAATGGTTTCAAATTTTGGCACAAGGTCAGTAAGTTTGAGGGCTGGGTGAAAGTTGATTACATCGACTCCAGTGCTCAGCTGGTACTTGGCAGAATTTCAAATCAGAATGTAAAAATAGACAAAAGGCTCCTAGTAAAGTAGTTGGTATTAGGAAAGGCATCCAGGTGTAGTAACGATGCCAAAGCAGGTAACTGGAGCTTAGTGCTGCTCTCCAACTTTCCAGATCCAGTCAAACTGTCTAACCCATACCAACATGAAAACAGATACTAAATGATGATGATGATGATGATGATGATTAGGCAGTGACTCTCATGGCTTTTGATCTTAACTGAATGGAAGTACTGCTACGTACATGTTTTGTCTTGGTATAAAAATGGGTTACAGCAAATATTCTGCTCAATACCACAGATTTGCTAGCCAGTTGCTTGACCATAACTGGCTGAGCATATCTGTCTTTATGTTCTTAGTTGAAATTCCATGAGGTCAAGTTTATACCTGTGTAATTATTTCTGTCTAAGGTGCCACCTTTATCTTTGTAGCAATTAACTATAATGTTGCTACACCAGTCATTGAATATGTCTCTCACAGGACAGCCTGATTAACTATATAGGTGACTAGGCCACATCCTACTCCACCAGATATTTTAAGCATCTCAGCAGTGATTCTTGATGAATCACAAGCTTTTCCTGTCTCCATAACTTTAATTGCTTTATCTACCAAGCTACTGTGGAGGCGCAATGGCCCAGTGGTTAGGGCAGCGGACTTGTGGTCATAGGATCATGGTTTCGATTCCCAGACTAGGCGTTTTGAGTGTTTATTGAGTGAAAACACCTAAAGTTCCACAAGGCTTCGGCAGGGGATGGTGGCGAACTCTGCTGTATTCTTTCACCACAACTTTCTCTCACTTTATCTTCCTGTTTCTGTTGTACCTGTATTTCAAAGGGCCAGCCTTGTCACACTCTGTGTCACGCTGAATATCCCTGAGAACTAAGTTAAGGGTACACGTGTCTGTGGAGTGCTCAGCTACATGCACGTTAATTTCACGAGCAGGCTGTTCCATTGATCGGATCAACTGGAACCCTCGATGTCGTAAGCAACGGAGTGCCAACAACCAAGCTACTGTCTATTCAGATAGCTGGATCCTCTGTTGAGGTCACATTAGGCACTCTCCTTTTCCCATACACTCTCTACATTTGGCAGCCTTTCTTAGTGGCACTTTCAAGCCTCTTTCTTTGCAAAATCACTAATTGCAAGGGAACTATTATCAGTGTGAATGCACTTCTCTCCTCCATCATGATTTTCTCTGACACACTGTCTTATAATCCAAAATACTTCAATCCATTTTTCCTCACACCACGGAACATTGACGAACTTCTTCCTTTCTGCTTCTCCCTTAGCTTAACATAGATGTCTCCCAGCTGCCCTTCTAGCCACCTGATATAAAGCCAGCAATTTGAGTGAATGGCAATAGTCATTACCATTGGCTTCTGTACTTGACTGGTACAGTCCCTTTGGTAGTTGATAAAATAAAGTAAGACTTAAACTCAGAAGATAAAGAGCTAGAAGAAACAGAACAAAGCAATTATTCTGACAGATTTCTGCCAGCTTGCGACCCTGGCAATAATAATATTATTATTTTTAATAATAATAGTAATAATAATAATAATAATAATAATAATAATAATAATAATAATTGATGTATCAATACCAGCAGATGACAACGTTTCTCTAAAAGAAATGGAAAAACTTTCAAAATACAAAGACCTGGAAATAGAGGTAACTCGAATGTGGAATCTAAAAACAGAAACAATTCCTATCATAGTAGGTGTCTTAGGTATAATAAAAAAATATTCAGACAAATACATAACAAAAACACCAGGACTTACAAATATATATAACATACAGAAAATTGCACTACTGGGTACTGCACACATTCTACGCAAAACACTTTCAATACAGTAAACATAAGAGCACCACAGCAATCCACAGCACATACCCAAGGCGCACAGAGCTGCGCTCGGTAGTGAAGTGAAAGCACGTTATAAAAATAAAACTACTGAACAATAATAATAATAATAATAATAATGACAGAACATTGATGGAAAGAAAAGGAAATGAACAACCTTGGTGAAAAAGAAGACTATCTGAAGAGATAAGTTCCCTGAACAGTGGAATGTCAATACTTGACAGTAAAAGAAAAGGAGAATTGAAGAATTATTGCAAATTTGAAAAATTGAAGAAGTATGGTGTTGATATGAAAGGACTGAATGTTGTAATTGAAGAACTAAAGCAGTGCATACTTGCCAAGAAAGCATAGCTAACCAGGTTTGAACAATGGATTAAACAATACCAGCAAAGCTGATTGTTTAGAATCGACCAAAAAAGATTTTATGAAGAAATTAATGATGATATAGAATGCAAAAGATTAATTTCTGATGTTGATGGAAGTCGACAGTTTTGGAGTAAGATATGGAGTAAACAAAAACAACACAATACTGAATGGCTCTGCAGCCTGAAGCAAATAGCTTTTTATCCCCAGTAAGAAGCTATCCTCTTTACCAAAGATAGTATCAGAAATATGAGCAAAAAGATGAGCAGCTGGAAAGCAGCAGGTCCTAACTGTGTACAGAGATTTTGGATAAAGAAGTTCAGTAGGTGCCATAAATTGATTTCAGAGCAGTTTAATGAATTGATTGATGGAGAAGAAGAAATCCCAGGGTGGTTGACCAAAGGACAACCAGTGTTGTGCCTGAAGGATTATCAAATGGAAATGGTGCTCACAATTACAGGTCAATTTCTTGCCTGTCATTAATGTGGAAGTTATTGTCAGGAGTGATTGCAGAAGATATGTACAAATTTCTTGATAATGACATTTTACCAATGGAACAAAGAGGATGTTGGAGGAGATGCACGTATACTAAAAACCAACTATTGATAGATAAAATGATAATGTAAGATTGTCAGCAAAGGGGGACAAATTTTGGGGAATGGCCTGGATTGACTACCACAACGCTTACGATATGATTCCCCATTCATGAATCATTGAATGCTTAAATTTGTTTGGAATTGCAAGGAATGTAATATGTTTTCTGAAGAGAAGTATGGTGGGTTGGAAAGCTGAGTTGACATCATACAGTCAAAGCTTGGGCATCCTGGGCATCAGGAGAGAAATTTTTCAATGAGATAGCTTATTTCCAATGCCTTTTGTTCTTTGCATGATCCCTTTCACCTTGGTGCTGAGAAAAGTGAACCTAGGATATCAGTTAAAGAGAAAAGCTCAAAGAATCAACCTCTTCTTCATGAATGATTTGAAACTGTATGACAAGATGAGGTATAAGTCCATTGTTTTAGTACTGATATTAAAATGGAATTTGGACTCAAGAAGTGTGATATAATGACCCTGTAAAGAGGCCAGGTACAGTCCCTGGCAGGGATAGAATTATCAAAGAGAGAAGTGATGAAACAAATTGAAAAGGAAGGCCATAAATACTCTGGAATACTAGAGTTCCATAAAATCATGGTGAAGGAAATGAAAGAACAGCTGAAGAAAGAATATTTCCAAAGACTAAGATTGATATTGCACTCAAAATTGACTGGATGGAATAAAAACCAAGAAGTAAACACATGGGCAATAGAAACACTTTGGTATGGAACTGAAATTATAAACTGGCAAAAGAAAGAACTGATGAGCAAGGATGTGAACACCAGAAAATATTGACAGTGCATGGAGCATTCCATCCCAAGAGTGACACTGTTAGGTTATACCTGTCCAGAAGAAAAGGTGGGAGAGATTTGATCATTTGCCAGGATTGTGTGAAGCAGAGGAAAGAACTAAGGGCAGTCTGTAAAAGATGCCCTAGAACCATTGCTGAAACATGAAGATGTCTAGCATTATTAAAATTGATAATTATGTAAAGACAGGAAAACCTGAAGAGGAAAAGAACCCCCCAAAAGAAGTAGCATGGAAAGAAGGAAAAAAATACAGTCAATTTGCAAGAGATAGGAATGCTAAGACAGATACAGAAGACCAGTGGTTATGGATGAAAAAGAGTGACCTGAAGGTAGAGACAAAGGCATTTATATGCATGGCATAAGAACAAGGACTAATGACAAACTATGTGAAGTGCAGAATTGGCAACACAGCTGAGAGTAACAAATATAGAATGTGTGTTGAGAGGGATGAAGCAATATGGTACACTGTCAGTGAATCCCTGAAATTAGCACAACGCAAATACAAAAGATATGACAATGTGGCAAGAATGATCTATTGGAAGCACTGTGAAAATTACAAAGAGCAAAAGCATGGCATGACCAAATCCCAGAAGGAGTTGCTGAGAATGAAGACAACAAAATGCTGTAGGATGCACTGATTCAGTGTAACCATCAGATTAGACATCAGAAGCCTGACAGTGTTGTGGTGAACAAAAAGGGAAAACACTTGCATGATAATCAACATAGCATGTCTCATTGACAACAAGAGTAAAGAGAAAGAAGAAGAAAGAGTGAAGAACTACAATGATTTGAAGAGGGAAAAAAACAGGTTGTGGAAAATGAAGAGAGTGGATGTTACACCAATAGTAATTGGCACACTTGGGAGTATCAGCATCCAACTACCAGCATGGCTCAAAAAGAGAGGTGCAAATTTAAAGACTGAACACCTACAAAAATCATCATTGCTTGGAACTGCAATAATAATAATAATCCTTTCTATTACAGGCACAAAGCCTGAAATTTTGGGGAGCAGATAGTCTATTACATCAACTCCAGTGTTACTTACACTGGTACTTAATTTATCAACTCCAAAAGGCAAAGTCAACCTTGGCGGGATTTGAACTCAAAACATAAAGATGACGGAATGCCACAAAGCATTTTGCCTGGCAAGCTAACAATTCTGCCAGCTAGTAACAACAACAACAACAATGGCAGCAACAACAACTGTCAATGTGTTCTTGCTTTAGACAGCAGTTAAATACCTGCTATAGATAGCAGCTAAATATTTCTCAACTTGCTCATTGGTGTCTTAGAATGAAGAACACCTAGGATAGCCATGAAAGCAACAAAAAAGGCAGTATGGGTATGGTCAGAATACCTTTGATTTTAGGTCTACTAGTTCAGGATATACTTGACAACCCAACAACAATAACTATCGTATGTCATGTCCTGTCAGGTTTTGTTTGTTAGTGTAAAAACAAAGTTGTCTTCCCATCAAATATGAAGAAGACACTGCAATTCAGTGGAATCAACTACAAGTAAGAGAAGAAAGAGAATTAAGAATAATTTCAATTCTAAACCAACATATCTAAACACCTAGTTGTGCTTTCATTATAAACACAATACTTACTGCTGTAGCATTTCTTTAAATATATTTAATATATTTTTATATTTGTTTTTGTTTTAATTTTTGTGTTTGGTTGTTGTTATTTACTTTTTGTTTGGAATCCTGTTATATTGGCAGCAAGTTGAAGACATCTTTAAGAGAAGTCTCTCAATTTATCTGAAATAAATGGTAAATCACGTTATATATAGAAAATATAGAGGTGGGAGGCCAATATAACCTGACAAGTGATAGTAAGACTTGTCATAGAACCATAAAACTGCCAACACAACTCTACAAGAGATTATGAGAGGAAGTCGGTGGTGGTGGTGGTGGTGGTGGTGGTGGCGGCGGCAGTAGTGGGTGGTGAGAGGTGTTTGGTTTTGTGTGTAGGTGTGGGGGGTTCACATGTGTAGGTGTGTGGGCATGCGTAGGTGTGTGTGTGTGCATGCGTAGGTGTGTTGGTAGGTGTGTGTGTAGGTGTGCATGCTGTGTGAAAGTATACATGATGTGTGTGTGAGCATGGATGTATTGTTGTGTGTATGTGTTTAAGGAATATATCATGTGTGTGTTTGTTTGTGTGTGTGTGTGTATATGTGTGTATGAGAAGGTGATGTGACAGTGACTGTGTGTATTGTGCGTGTGTGTGTTAATGCGTAGATCTCTCTCTTTCTCGTATATTTAACATTTGCTTATTTGCATGTGTAGATACACACACACACACACACACACATACTCAAACACACATGCACATACATACACACACATTTCTTTCTTCTAAAGTATAAATAGTTGAATGTGTGTGTGTATGCGTGTGCATGCGTGCGTGTGTGTGTGTGTGTGTGTGTGTGTGTGTACTCATTCCGACATAAATATTTACAAACACCCAAATATTTACAGATACACAAAGATAAAATTTGTTACACACAATCATGTGTATAATTTAATTAGTTTTTATGAAGAAATATATGTATCTTTAGCATTACTCTGAACTAATCCTGTTGTTAAAACCTATTGTGAGAACATACATAGCTAGCAACTAAGATATCATGATTTCAGTCTAATTAACTCTTTTCTTTCAACTTCTGAGCAATGAAAAAATCACGATTTCTTAGACTATGTCTACAACAGTTGATATATGATAGCAGAAAGTTGATAATTCTCTATCAGTTCCTTCAGTTTTTAGACTGTATGTTTTCACTAGAGATATATTTATATTTATACACACACATGCAAAAGTAATTAATTCAGTATGCAGTATAACATGTTACACAATGTTTCTTTTACACTTATTGTCAATATACATCAACACATGATTTATTAGAGAAATAGAAATAGAAGTAGTTTGACTATTCTTTATTCATGTTGTTTCATATTTAGTTCCTCTACTTTATATTCTGAGTTCAAATCTTTCAGCACAAAAAATAAAGTTCAAAATGTGTTCATTATTTTTTAGCAAGATAAAATACATATCTTATGCTTTTAGAATTTATTAGCATATACATGTGTGTGTGTCAACTCTTCTGTTTTTAATCATTTGAAGTCTTTCTATAAGGAAGGAACTGGTTTGGAACAAAGGCACAAAGCTCCACTGTTGGAATGTAGATAACAAAAATGTTACATTTCGAACTTGAGGAATGTCTTGCATGTTTTTATTCATGCATGTATCATCATCATCAACATCATCATCATTTAATGTCCATGTTGCATGCTGGCATGGGCTGGATGGCTTGACAAGTCATGAGTTCCGAGATTGCATCCTGCTCCAATGTCTGATTTTTTACTATCAACCAATTTACAGCATGTACTGGGTGCTTTTTTTTTGTGCCACCTGCACTATTGGGGTTACCATTTAGCTCACAGAACTACAAATTCTTGGGTGGGGGAAAGTTTCATGCAAGTGACAAAGATTAAACTTTGAGAAGAGTGGGGATCAGGGCAGGTTCTTGTAGAATATTTGCATGCCTGCTCACATGTAGTAAGGAAGCGGGAGGGAGAAAAAAGATAATGCAAAGAAATAGATATTGGTGATGAAGAACCTTATTGGGCTCACAAAGCTCAAGGTAAATAGAAGTGGGTGGGTGGGGGTGTGGTTTGCACAATTCTATGGGGAGCAGAAGGTGAGGGGATGGGGAGACAGACTGTAAATTTAGAGTAGAGTTTAATGGTGGATGAACAATGAGCCATGAGTTGGGAAAGAAATAGGGATGCTGCAGAGAGCTGGGGTGGTGAGTGGCAGGATAGCAATAATGATACAGTTGACTGGGGAAGAACAAGAGGGAGAGATGACATGGTTGGGTAGTCTGCAAGAGGTGAGTGGGGAGAAGGCAGGTGTAGTGTGTGATGGGAGGAAAGTTGGCTCAGGGGTAGAAGGTGAGTCACGGTAACTTGGGTGTGGGTGAAGAGCACAATATACGATATGCAAAGTGTATCCAGAACTTAGTTTTATTGATGATGGTGGGTCTTTATGAGAACTTCATATTACCAAAGATTCTAGGTCTTTTTCGTCTTTTCTATTAGGCTCAGGGTCTCATGGTCAGCCTATGCCTTCCTGGGTTTTTCTTCTCCAAATTCCAGCCACATTAAGCGATTAGCACTTTTTTTATACAGCTCTCTTCAACCAGACACATTACTTGTCCATACCAGCACAGTCTTTTTCTTATATACAGCATCTGATTCCTCTGGAGCCCAGTTTTTCACTCAGCAATTTTGTACTTACATGAAACATCCAACGGAGTATGATTACTTCATTTCTTGCCAGTCTTCTCAAGTTTTCTGCATTCAAGGCCAATGTCTCCCTACCATGTAGCATTGCAGTTCTAACACAAACATCATACAATCTGCCCTTCCTTCATGCTAAGGAAAAAGATCTTTGTTATCAGCAATGGTCGTAGCTCCCTGAACTTTCTCTAGCCAGGCCTTACTCAAGCTACTATAGTTTCGTAGCAACAACTTCCTTTGCAAATTACATCTCTGAGGTAACAAAAGCTATGAACTGTTTCTAGCAAGTTGTCGGGGAATTTAAGAAAATCAGTTTCTAGTGTAATCTAATGTACCACTCCAACAGTGCTTCTATCACATATGAAGCTTACATTCTGAGATAGTCTGCCATTGATTCCACTATATTTCCTGAGTGTCCATAGCACATGCTGCACAACAAGTACAATGTATGGAATTTATACCTACTCTTTTTCTACATTTCAAGCAAGGCTATTTTTCTGAAGGTACAAGGGTCATGCATTTTTTCCAGCTAACTAAAACTTTTGTCTTTGCTAGTTTACCTGAAGGCCTTGCAATTCCAGGTTTAGCTTCCATGCCTGGAATTTCTACTCTAATTCAATTATAGATTCAGCTATGAGGACTAATCACCAGCATATAGGAGTCCCTATGGACAGCTAGTCTTAAACTCTGCTAAGATAGCTTGTAGGACTCTGATGAATACGAGAAGAATGAGGTAGACTTCTACTTGTATTCTAAATCCTTTATTGAAGTCATTGCCAACTCTCACTTTACTTACTGCATCCTTGTACATAGCTTGTGCCACTCACACAAGCCATTCATCTACAACAATTTTCCTATGTGATCCCCAGATTACTGAGCATGGTACCCCATCAAATGTTTTCTCCAAATCAATGACAATCAGGAATAGCATTAGGTTCTTATCCTCATAAGAAAATTGCATCTGTGGTAACTCTTCTAGGGACAAAGCCAAGCTGCTTCTCATTCAGGTTTACTCTATCATAGATCAGTTGGATAATGACTTCTTCTGTGATGCTCATAACCTAGTCAAGTAGTTTGATGTCTCCATAGTTGCTTCTCTTTAAGGCATAACCTTTGCTCTTGGAGCAATTTACAATGTGACACCTTCCCAAATGACTTGGCACACGTGCTCCTCATCATGCTCTCTCATATATGTATGTATTTGACCAATGAAGCATTGGTTCATTGGTACAGTTCAGGACTGATTTAATATTTAAATCTGGTGAGAACATTAAGAAAGGTATGAATTTCTTTTATACTTTTAGATATTCATCCCAAGGAAGATTATAGATTAGATATGAATAATGTTGTTAGACTGAGAAATTTGATCAAAAGAGAGGAATTGTTTAAAGCAGGTTGTGATGTTTTATTACAAATTCTGCTTTTTTAATATAAAATTTCAGTCAAAACTGGAACAAAGTTCGATAAGAGATTGCAACAAAGAATACATAATGTCAGAATAATTCATAGTAACCAGATATATGTGCTGCTAATGAAATCAATTAAAAGAGGGAGACCTACCTAATATTAGAAGGAGTTACAACAATACTCAAGTTTCATTGGGGAGTTTCTTGTAGTTAAGTATAACACCCACTTAGAAATGAAGGTCTCTGAGGGGACTAAAGAATCTCATCTAAAAGGTAGATTGATCAAGAGGTTTTGGTAACCTGCTCTAAAATTAAGTGCCAAGGTGTAGTTTCTAGTTGATTTTTGCAAGCTCATGTCATATTAACACTCAAACTATTTGTGTAATTAATTATAAGGAAGTAAATTGAAGGCACCCTAAAGAGCAATGATTAAAATTAAATTGTATGCACTGTAGATTCAAAGTGGTAAGACCTTTGTTGAAGTATCTGACTCCTAAGAGAAATCCTTCTCATTGACAATTTGTGTGAAAGCGTGCTAAGCTGATCTATGAATGATGTCACCAAACGACAGGACTCATGTTTCTGTGCTTCATCAGATACAGATTATCCATTGTTGACAGCCCACTAAACAGGAAATGATAAACCTAATTAACTTGATGATATATGCGAAGCTTTGTTAAGCCAAAAGTAATTAATCAAAGGCACATTAAGCAGTGATGTTTAAATAAAAGCTGAGTACATTTATATTTAACATGTTTGTATTCATTCAAACATGGAAAGACTTCCACAGCATGAACTGTTACAGAAGAGAAATTTTTACAATAGACGTTAGATACATAAATTTCATTAGCAGCAGTTATGATAAAGGCAGTTTAGATATTTAGTTTTAGAATCTTTAACCAGATTGCGTAAAGGCATTAGCTTAAGTGTTGGGTGTTAGAAAAATATAAACAAAGTGCAGTAGGGGGTATTAGTTGCTCCTGGATGAAATTCCCAAATGGATAGTCTGCATATTGTTCTTATTGTTTGTGTTTAGCCCCAGATCAGCCATGACTGAGCAGACTTATCATTCTAACCATGGCCATCCTGTTTTTCCAGACAGTTTTAGATTATGTTATTCAATATATCATTGGTGGTCATGTTGTTGTTGCTGCTTGATTCTAGGCTAGCCTTGACCTATGGTCAAAGACATCCAAGCTATGACAGCAGTGACCAAAAATGTGCACAATAGAGAAAAGAGGCGAGAAAAATGAGCAAGAAAAGTGAATCGCTAAACTGTATAAACACCAAAAACAAAGTAGAAATCCAACAAGAATAAGAGCAAATATGGAAAGATAATGTTTAATAACAAAATAAAAGAAAAAGAATGAAGAAAATTTTTTGAAAAAGATTTAAATAAAAGAAAAATTTAGAAAATTAAATATCTTTATATTTTCCCTGAAAATACTTCAAAATCTATGAGACTTATGGGAATGATAACAAAATTGGTATTTGAAGATAATACAGATCAAACACCTACGCAACCATAAGCTGTCATATTTTCTTGGAGTTAGTAGTCAGCAAAGAAATGTAAGTAAAAGATTTATAATATATAAAGCAAAATGAGATTTGTGTAGACTATAATTAAAAAAAGAAACAAATACAGACACAGTGGAGCGAGTAGAGAAAAAAAGAAAAAGGTAAACTGGTGTGTTACACAAAAGAGAAATATGAGCAGAAATTTGACAATAGAAGGAGAAAATATGGTAAATGAAGCACCAAGCAGGTACAGCTGGTATATACAAATGTATAATATTTCTTCTATAAAAAAAATCTATAATATAACTGCATAATTTCATAGACACACACTAATATATAAATTTTTATATACTTATTAAAGATATTTCAGATTGTTCTGCTCATATCCACAAACAGATGCATTTATATGCATAACATATAAAACAAAGATTTGAGCAAAGTCGACTCCAACATCAGGACCAACTTCATGCAATCATGAAGGCATACTGGCAAAACGCTGCTCCTCTAACCTTACCTGTCATTGTGGTTTCATGGCACAAAGCAAAGGCGGCTTTGACATCCACTCAAGGAAACAAATAGTAAATGATCCACAAGCACTCAAGCAAACTGAGTTCTCAACTTGTTTCATTTGTTGAAAGGTTTGCTAGACACTAACAGGATTCAAGAAACACATTTGTGTCCATAGAACATGATTAACACCTTATTTTACTGAACCCTCATGTTGAAGTGAATCTAATGATTTTTGTGTGTTTTTAAATGGTTTATAAACACCTTCCATGCTGCAATTGTTTATATATATATATATACTTGGAAATGGATGCGTAGCGTTCAATTAAATAATAATAATATATATATATATATATATATATATATATATATATATATATATATATATATATATATATATATATATATATATAAAGGTAGATAGATAGATAGATAGATAGATAGATAAACTTACTTGGAATTGGATGCATGGCGTTCAATCATATAATAATATAAATTAAAAAATATATATATGCATATATGTATATACATACATATACATATATATACATGTATATATATATATGCATTTATGGATACAGGAAGTAACAAAACATAAACAACATGAAATACGAAGACAAACTTTGATATGCAAACGAGAGAAACAAATGGAAAACAAGACAAGTAACACAAAAAAGCCCTTCATCAGTTGTCAGCTATCCATGTAATCCTCATTTTGAGCAATTAACAACAATATGAGGCTTTGAATAGGCAGTTGCTCCCACAAATCAAAATAAATTTGGGATTTGCGGAGGGTCAAAGTTGGTAACAAAAACAGGACAGTGGAGACATACAATAAACCAAACGAAAACAAACATGGAGGGCTGTTAGGCCAGACGAGGTAAGGTAGTGAATGCTGGAGGAATGGAATATTATCTTTGACAAGAGAAAAGATAGAAGAGGAGACAGATAAGAATGCATCTGTTCTGTACGACAGTTGAAAGAAAAGAAAGATAATCACGTGAGGAAAAGAAAGATGGACGATGGTCACGTGTGAGCAGCGAGAGAGAGAGTAAAGGAGAAAGAGGGAGGAAGAGAGAGAGAGAGTAAAGGAGAAAGAGGGA
>NC_142935.1:83536728-83569228 GCF_046866305.1 Octopus bimaculoides
CCTCCTCTGAAAAAGAGTCGGCTTTGGTTAAAAAGTGTGAATCAGAGGGCCTATTTGATATTTCAATAGACTTTTTCATAGTGCTGATATATGCGATCTAGTTGGCTTATATTTAATGGATGTGCTAAAAACCAAAGTTCTCCTCCATAGCCGAGGCGATAAATTAAAAATATCACATGGCAGTGATGGCTCTATCCTTGATACCTTTAGTAAATAAAAGCTTATAGCCGTGTTTACAGTAGCGACTAACCTAAGGTCATCTTCCTAGATGCTTCTCTGGAACTAGATCCAGACACCTACAAACCATTACATAAGTAGTAGTAGTAGTAGTAGTAGTAGTAGTAGTAGTAGTAGTAGTAGTAGTAGTAGTAGTAGTAGTAGTAGTAGTGGGAACGCACTGTAATAGCGCGTCGCTGCATCCACCACTTGTTGGTGATTCCCTACTCCTGACGGATGATACCTTTGCTCTACTCAGGCGCCAACCCTCCAACCCAAGGGTCAGTTTGGGTGGTCGTTGCTGGCGAGGGTTTTATGACGTCGGAGTGCAAATCCTAGTCGCCTTTTACGACACGCAGAGGAGACGTTGGATTTATTCTTTCACATGCCAGTCTCCACGCAGTACTAGAGTAACATGAAATGAAGTGTTTTGCTCCAGAACGCAAAACGAACTGGCGATTGTAAGTGCAACGTCCTAACCAGCAGGCCACACATTTTACATAAAACCAATAAGAAAGTTAAATATATAAACAAACAATGTTTCTAAAAACATATTAACTTCTATTGTTTTTAGAAATGTCATTAGTAGAATTTCTAGCCACTTCTCTTCTATAAATAAATACAAAATAAAGCGGCATAATATCTCAACTGGGCACTAGTAAATAATGGATAACACGATAAAGTCTCATACTCTTCAACCGGCATACATTTAGGGCCTAAGAACAGATCTAGGAGAACAATATGGTCCGCTCCGCTTTTCTCTTTAGTTGTTACGACTAATATAGGAAAAAATTCCTGGCCCCGATAGATAAGCATTTCCTTGAAGGCAATAGGTATTTTGGGCAAATGTCTTTTACTAGTCTCGGGTCAACCAAATCCTTGTGAGTGGATTTGCTAGATAGAAACTGAAAAGAAGCCCATAGCATATGTAGATATGTATTTATGTGTGTGTGCTTTTGTGTCTGTGTTTGTATCCGTACTATCATTTGACAACCGACATTGGTTGTCAAATGATAGTACGGATACAAACACAGACACAAAAGCACACACACATAAATACATATATACATATGCTATGGGCTTCTTTTCAGTTTCCATCTAGCAAATCCACTCACAAGGATTTGGTTGGCCCGAGACTATAGTAAAAGACACTTGCCTAAGGTGCCACGCAGTGAGACTGAACCTAATGTCATGTGACTGGGAAGCAAGCTTCTTACCACACAGTCACGCCTGCGCCTATATATATATAGCAGAATCGTTAGCATGCTGTGTGTGTGTGTATGTATATATGTATATATACACACACACACACATACACACCCACATGTATATATATATGAGACCAAACTATACGTACGCCGCTATATGTATATAAAAAAGAATACAAAAATGGGACAAGAACGCAACAGGCGACAACAAAACATCCAGATAGTTGAATGATACAAAAAGGGACATGAAAAAACAAGGACGGGTCATTTGGAGTTTTCTTTCGTCAGTCGAGTTCCAGATTATCTTTGCAGTTTCGGCTGGTTATACTCGAGACTGCTCCAATCTGGCCAGCCCCAAGGAAAATCTAAGCTAAGAGCACTAGATTCCATTTTTTTTCGTCCCTCCCTAATTCTTCTATCCCTCTGCTTCTACCTCTACTTATCTCCTCTCCTTCTACGTAACCTGTGTTCCGCCAAGCCTGACCCTTCTTTCTTGGTTCGACTACGATCCGTGCAACATCTATATTCCTTCTCATGCCTGTCATCTCTTATGCCCTAGCTGTTTGGCTTTCCTTCCACACACGCCAGCTTAATTTAATTTATTCTTAGTCGAAAGACACCTGTTGTTAATGTCTTGTTGTTTACATTTGTATTTGTGTACCATTTCTCCGTTTTTTCCCGTCCTTGTTTTCGTATACATTTGCTGCTTTCTTCCAAGAAATCTAGTGCTCTTAGCTTAGATTTTCCTTGGGGCTGGCCAGATTGGCGCAGTCTCGAGTATAACCAACCGAAACTTCAAAGATAATCTGGAACTCGACTGAGGATAGAAAACTCCGAATGACCCATCCTTGTTTTTTCATGTCCCTTTTTGTATCATCGAACTGTCTGGATGTTTTGTTGTCGCCTGTTGCGTTCTTGTTCCATTTTTTGTTTTCTTTACATATATATATATATATATATATATATATATATATATATAAGGCGTAGGAGTGGCTGTGTGGTAAGTAGATTGCTGGATGGAGAACAAGACATGTCAAAAGTTAGATGAACTCAAAGGTGTCACTGCCTATCCAATATTGTTTAGATATGCACACTAAATATGTGTGTGTATGTTTAGTGGCATGTTGTCATTTCATTCCAAGAAGGCATAGAAGAAATAAGTCGCCATCATCTCCACAGCTTCGAAGTCAGTAGCGGCAGATCGGTGGGAGGAACTGATGTAGGTGGCAACATGCCATAATACTCGGTTAGAAGCCATGATATAAGATAAACATGTGGCATGATGTTTTATGGCCTGAGCACACGCTTAGTTAGATAGTACCGAGAGGCCTGGAGATTCCTTCAACCAATTTGGCTATTTTCTGCGTTTTCATAGAAGTTCAGTTCTCCTGAGATTACATTTCTTCTTAAAGATTATATTCCGTAGCAAGCATTTGGACCAGATCCCAGTGCTAAGAATAACTTCCACCTTCTGTCTCTAAAAAGAATCGTGAATGCTGCCCTTCTCATGAAACCATTAAAATATAAACAATATAATGGTATTAGACCAAAGTACACTCATAAAAATAGATAATAGATACAGTCATCAAGAATAGGACATTTTGATTAAAATTCAAATGTAACAAGAGAATATGGCTAGTGACCAAGATATTCCACTTAGTACTTTCTTGACGGCTCCTCAGCTTCAATATAACCAGATCATGTTTCTACGCTGTCCATATATTTCACATATAAAAATATAGATATATTTAGATATATTTTCTCTCACTGACATTTTCTCCAAATCCATTGTCTTTACTGTGAGAGATATACTAGCACGGGATTTCTTGGGGGTACTTTAATGTTAATTTATAACTGGACGAAGGAATATCAACAGAACACAATTAATACATTTAACTTCAAAAGCGTTTGAATTAACGATTTCCCAATTATATAATGCTCTTGTGTTGAATTTTATAAATATTCCTTCAGAGGAAAACCAATCATATTTCCTTTAAAGAACTGGTCAATTTTCTCAGTGCCAGAAAATTTGTTGTGATATATAAAGCTAAATAAGTTGCTTATAGTAGTAATGACTTACATGTTTTACTCAGTTCTTTATTCTGCCTTTACATATATTCAAACAACTATCATAGAATAATTGTTTCCGATCACGTTACGTGGGGAAAAACTACAGCAGCCTCTCCATTTCACACGTCACCTAATGTCCTTTGATGTTGTTTTCTCCAGATATAAAATGTGTCTGATATATGAAAGAAAGATACTCATAAAATACTATCAGTTGTTCATTAACATACCTGCTTCGGGATTCAATGACATCGGAGTCCAGCTAACTGTATTATTGGCCCTGGATAATACCACATCATAGCCAATGTTCTTTATATGGAAAACGTCCCTTAAATCAGCCGAACTATTCGATGCAGTCAATGGAGACGACGGTTCCATCTAAAATAGAGAAAAAGACGTCTATGTTATTGTTATAGAAATAATGATATTAATATTGATTGACAAAAGAAGTCTCAGATAGTTTAAGCAATCTCTTGATTCTAGCTCAACACGTCAATTTACTGTGTTTCTAAAGTTCTTTAAAATATCAATTTTATATTTAGGAAGATAAACAATGTTAGAAGTTATACAATAGTTGGAGCCGTTTAATCATAGGTGGTACCACTTAATGTTAGCTGTGCCTTTTAATCTTAGATGGCACCATTCATTCTCATACACACAGCGCTTTTGATTCTTCTCTTTTCACCAAAGCATTCAAGTAACTTGTAAACAGTTTCTCTTTAAATTTTTGTTAGAAGCTGCCATCAATTGTCACTGTCTTTCAACGAACAAGTTCCTTAAATCATGAATGTGAACTATTTTAACATTTATTGACGCTAAAATACAGAAGTTACTTATTTCCACGAATTATAATTCTCTTGCATCTACTTTTTGACTCCAACTTTATAAGATCCCATAAACAATCTTCAATCTATACCAGATCTATGACTTCTTAATGTTAACAAGTAATAGTATATGTTTTATGGTCCAATAAACCAATGCGTGCAGACAGGAATGTCGAATAATTTTATGACTGACTCAGTATTCTGTATTGGTGAAGTTTGTTTGTGTGTGGGTAATTGTTATTCAGATACCAACCACCACTATATTATATATAGAAGGTCTTTAAAGAGGAAATTAAACTATCGCTATATTGAAAACGATTTGTACTTCTCTAAGGCTTAACACTTAAAGAGTATTGGCTACATTAATTGAAATGAAATGGTTTCTTACAAAGGCAAAAACCTGAGATGAGGGGTCGATCCAAGAATGTTTTATTATACAATACAGTATTTTAAATCAACAGATTCTTTTGTAAGTAGATGTTATAGAAGTCAGATAAGTTTCTGAAATATTAAAGTCAAATCGGAAAGTAGTCGTTACTAGTCGAGCAGCTGTAGATTCATTAGTTCAAAATTAAATGTTAGATGTCTTCACAGGGTCATTAGTTTTATTATGATCTATACAAGTGAATGTAGTTTGCATTTCAAATTTTGATCCGGGTCAAAACATAAAAACCTCTGAACCAGGACTCAAAGTCCTTCAGATGTCTGATATAAGAGATCTAAGAAAGCAGTACATCACAAAATTAATTGTTTTAAAAACAACATTGAACACGTATCTTAAATGATGAACAAAAGTCAATAATATATAAACATTGTAAACAGAAATCAATTAAAACATTATCGTCAATTTCAGTTTAATTAATAATTAAATTGCTTTAATAATTATATTATCAGTATTACCACTAAATATTTAATTTTGTGTTCTATACATTAAACTGTAAATATTCATTAAACTTTAAATATTCTCTGTTATACTTGTATGGTATGTATGTAAAAATGGTGGAAATTTTACAATATTTGATTCTTCACAAAAGAGTGAAAGATAGAAAAAAGAACACGTGCAAAAAGCAATTAGGAAAATTTGTAATACACTTTCATGCGTCTTAACGTTTCAAGTAGGGGGTTGTCTAGGAAGATCGGTAGAACTCACTTTTTTCCGGCATTCAAACTTATAAAAACAAATGTTAGTCTACTGTAGCATGATAGAGAAATCAGGATGTAGGTGTAATAAACCCAGTTTATAGACAGGGTTGTTGTTTTCGATTGTGTGAAGACATCAGGAATAGCAACACCAAAGATAGTGTTAGATATTACTATACTTTATAGATTCTAACCGGAAGACATGGCAGAAAATATAGCACAAGGAATCAAGAACTCCTAAATGTCAACTAAATGCACTTGAAGATATTTGACTACAGTATTTTCAAATCTCTCATGGAAAGTGAATTGTTTTTGGTCTTATTTGTCAGAGATATTTCGGATAGGCTAAACATTTACAGTTTAAGTTTAGAGTTAGTGTTAAGTTTACAGATAGTGTTAGGTTTAGAGCTAGTGTTAAGTTTAGGGTTAATGTTATTTATAAAATTAATGTTAGGTTAGGGGTGAGTAATTCGTAATAGGTTTGGCATGTGCTGGTTTTTGGTTTATCTTAGATTTAGCTTGAGGATTATATTTAGTGTTAGAATTGTATTAGGTAATACCGTGTTTGGTTTAGGGTCAGGATTAGGCTTATGTTGAGGATTATTGTTACATATAGTGTAAAAATAGAAATATTCCAACTGTGACCATTCCGTCTCTTACTTTCAGTCAAAGCTTATCTACGACTACATTATCCACAGTTTGCGGTGGTTTTAGGGAGACTTGGTAGCTATTTCTAGCAGGTTGAGGGAATGTGTAAATGTACCACGCTGGTTCACTCCACACAGTTTTCAAGACAGTTTTCAAGACAGGATTAGGAGGTTTGAAATCCATGTTTGAATGATGATCTTCTATAAACTTTTAGCAAAGATAGTTCTCAAGATTTGACATAAAATGTAAAAAGGAAAATGCAAACATTTTCGAGTGAAACGTTATCTTACTAATTCAGTCGTGACGAATTCAGTGTGAGGAGTGGATTGTTAAAAATATATTGCGATTGTTGTGTCTTGCACCTTAAATTCTAACAAGCTTGCAGTTGTAGATATATATTTAGACCTTAATCCTTTGACAGGCAGATAGTTTTTTTTAAATATTTGTGGAGTGGACGAATTTATTGGTTTCTGTCAAAAGATAACTCCAAAGTGAAGACCAAAAACAGTGCTAGGTCAAAGTGAAGGCCGAGCTGCAAAATAATTAATCAAATAAATGAATCGATAAACGATCAAATTAATAAACAAGTCTAGCCTCAGCTAGTGTCCATATAGCACCTTGACCAGCAAAATTATTTATAGTAGGGATTTGTCATTTTTCAGGTCGCTTACACATGTCCGGTCATCTGCCTTTTCAGAGTTATCTGGTCGTCTGCCTTTTCATGATCTGCCTTTTCAGAGTTATCTGGTCGTCTGCCTTTTCATGATCTGCCTTTTCAGAGTTATCTGGTCGTCTGCCTTTTCATGATCTGCCTTTTCAGAGTTATCTGGTCGTCTCCCTTTTCATGAACTGCCTTTTCAGAGTTATCTGGTCGTCTGCCTTTTCCTGATCTGCCTTTTCAGAGTTATCTGGTCGTCTGCCTTTTCATGATCTTCCTTTTCAGAGTTATCTGGTCGTCTGCCTTTTCATGAACTGCCTTTTCAGAGTTATCTGGTCGTCTGCCTTTTCCTGATCTGCCTTTTCAGAGTTATCTGGTCGTCTGCCTTTTCATGATCTGCCTTTTCAGAGTTATCTGGTCGTCTGCCTTTTCATGATCTGCCTTTTCAGAGTTATCTGGTCGTCTGCCTTTTCATGATCTTCCTTTTCAGAGTTATCTGGTCGTCTGCCTTTTCATGATCTTCCTTTTCAGAGTTATCTGGTCGTCTGCCTTTTCATGATCTTCCTTTTCAGAGTTATCTGGTCGTCTGCCTTTTCATGAACTGCCTTTTCAGAGTTATCTGGTCGTCTGCCTTTTCATGATCTGCCTTTTCAGAGTTATCACCATCATCACGCAACTTATTTCCACAACCAGACCCAACGCTACTATATACATGCACACCCACATTATTTATATCGCTTACACATGCATTATATTCGTCATCTGAATCGATACCTGAATCATAAAAAATAGACAAATCAAGGTCATCTCTATTACCTTGATTTGTTGTTGTTGTTGTTGTTATTGTATTCTTCTGAAATATCAAATATATTATCCTCATCAAACGAAGACCACTTTTTACGAACAGAACGACGTAAACCACTGTATGTCGCCTTATCGCTTTTGAGCACCTAAATCTATAAATGTACATTCTAACTATGTTTTCATGACACGACATGCATATCACGGAAATTCAGCAGAAATGTATGCAGTGCGGCCCTCTAGTGATGCTTCGACACATTAATATTTAAAATTCAATGATCAGACAATAGGAGAATGTCTTACATTGAGCTACGGCAAAAACGACCAAAATATCGTTCTGCCTGCCAAAGGATTAACTTCAAACAAGTTTTCACTCTATATATATCAACATTATAGTTCAACAGAGCTTCTACAAGATTGTTTGTCCTGCTAGAAGTAGCAGCAAATTTCTCAAGTTGCATTTAAATCACCTCTTCCCTTTTTTTTCTAAAATAAAAGGGACACTGGATATTATAGTCCTAGATATACATTTTGCTTGGGAAAATATATGGTACGATCACGACTGGAAGCTATTTGGGCTCTTAACTGTGTTCGATTAGGATAAACTGTGAGATAAACACTCGTGAAATAACTTACATTATTGTTTATTTAAGAGTTATATTCCTTGTCATACAATCTTACTGTTTAATGCTGTAAATGCATAAATAATGATACTATTTTTGTGTGTCATATATTAATATGTCATGTGCTCGAAGCAGTGATATTTATTTATATCTTTAGACTCTGCTGAAATAAGATTACAAGACAGCCTTTAAACATTTTTCACGTCACATAAATACAAGTTATCTCACTAGGAAAATGTGACACGCCTTTATCTATCGATTAACATCTGACTTTCAACCTGATTGTGAACGATGACATAAAAACCGATAATTCACATTGTTCTCTTCTATTCTTAGCTGACTTGAAAACGGAAACAATTTCGTTCTACTTTTAAAGACCTATACTGCTCTTAAAGCTAACTTATAATGAACGAATAGAGATGGGTCACGTAGCTAGCTCATTTGCTCATGGGGGCTCTACTTTATATAGCCGTTCTAGAACGAATCAGCCAATAGAAGACCCCCC
Source organism: Octopus bimaculoides (assembly GCF_046866305.1). Lineage (NCBI taxonomy): Eukaryota > Metazoa > Mollusca > Cephalopoda > Octopoda > Octopodidae > Octopus > Octopus bimaculoides. The sequence continues at coordinate 83,545,419 of NC_142935.1, forward strand.
CCCCCACTTCTCTTTATTTATGAAAACGTTTGAACTCAATACTGCAATCTGTGAAATCATTTGACAATTATAGAACGTTATTCTGCACTTATCAATTGTACCTACAAGTACTTATGATGAGAGCTTGCTAGGTCAAGGTCACAACACAGAATCCATGCCATAAAAGCGAATTGTTGAATCACCACCAGCTGTTTATTCGACTACACTATGTTTGTGTTTTTAATGAGTTAGAGGAAATGTGGTGCCCATTATTCGTTTAAGGGCTTCAATGACTAGAGAAGAAAGGAAGCAGCAAGTTATTCTCAAGTATATGACCTGGCCCTAATTATTGCAGCAGGGTGAACTTCAATAAGATTTGGTGGTGGTGTTAGACCTAGTAGCGGATTAAGTCAACCACCCAGAAACAAGCTAGACCTATCCTAAGGGCATCCGCACCGTTCCTATCTATCAAATTCCACAAAAGTTTGGTTAACTCCAGGCTACGGTAGAAGACAGTTGTCTAAGGTGTCACTTAGAGGGATCGAACTCGGAAATAACGTGGTTATGAAGCAGGTCATATTGAGGCCTTATTTATCCTCTGGCTACGCCTATGTTCATGTTAATAGTAATGAAAACAAGCAACACAGTTCAGCTACTACAAATTAACTGTGATAACCAGAATTAATTAAGCTGTCGCCTTTTTTCCATTATTGATTTATTCAATAATCTTCTTCATATTTTGTAAAGTTATTAGAAATATAGAAACACCATCTCTCCCCCACGCACACACTCACACTCATTATATATAAATGATGTTTTTGAACTATTAATGTCTTTCTTTTGTAGGCATGAAGCCAACTTCTTCAGTTAAGTCAGCAGAGGTGATTAAATCGACTTCAGTATAGTACTGATAAATATAGTGAGTCTTTAGAGAGTCGAATAGACTACTTTGCGACATTTCTTCAGGCTCTTTGCTCGCTTAGTGGGGCCAATTCGTCTTTGTCTCTCTCTTTCTGTCTGTCTGTCTGTCTGTCTGTTTACCTTTCTTCTGAGAGAAAAAGGCTATGGGATACCTCTCACTGAATCTCTTTCTCCTGAAATAATTAAGAGCTCAGTGATAAACCAGCAGCTCCTTCCCGGTATATTCCTGTAACCACCCAAGGAAGGCCCAAAGTGCAGCGCAGCAGTTAGAATAAAAAGAATATAACTGGATTCTTTTTTAATCTGCTGGTCATTTTTCTTTTACAAAGGAATTTGTGTGGAAAAGAATTTCACTACACAGACACAGGTCGTGGATTTGATTCCCCCGCGACACCTTGGGTAAATGTCTTTTACTATAGCCCTAGTCGACCGATGTCCTTTACAATGTCAGTTCCGCATTGAGTTGCAGATACTCTCTCATCACTCGCCGTGAGAAACGCAAATGAGTCTTTTACATTTAGATTTAATAATGTTTTTACTTTGATGTGAAGTATTTTTAACCAGTATAAGGGGGTTCTTTTCTTGAGGAATCACCCTTTTTCTAGACATGAATAAATTATTACTAAACACGAACATATTCAAACTAGTTTCCTTATCTTAGTAGTTATAGTCATAATGTTCCGGTTTTCTTCAGGGGTCTCTCACGCTTGATAATCTTCGTGGAATTTCCAAAAAAAAAAAACTTTTAATTGATCTACAGGGTGAAGTGGAGTATTACTCCTATTCGCTATTTTTCTTCAATCAATCTGAAGAAAAAGTAAGTAGCATCACAAATAGAAGAATAACTACAACGAACAACAGAATGAGAAAAATCTGCCCACTTGCTTTAGATAAAGGACTTGACTCGGAATTCTGAGAACATTACCGCACATGACAAACACGTGCAGACGGCCGGAAGGTATTACAGCCGAAACGTTGCCACTATATACCTACCAAAATAAGATGATCAGTAGTCTAGATAAATTAGTGTATGATGATAATGCCACATCTCAGAAATTCAACATGATAAGTATTTTAATGTGAAACAAAATGTGATTAAAATATTACAGAGTGAATTTGGTATCAAATAGGAAACATCTCCGTACACCATATATATATATATATATATATATATATATATATATATAGATAGATAGATAGATAGATAGATAGATAGATAGATAGATAGATAGATAGATAGGGAGAAAGTAAGAAGAAAAATATGCGAAAATGCCCATTGGAAATCAAAAAAAGGTAAAGATTTTTTATGAAAAGTAACGATAAATATATACAATTAGATGAACTGAGGTAGGAAGAAAAGTAATAAAAGTCATTATTGCGAATTGTTAAAGAGATTCAAAAGCATACCGGTTTTGTAATGTTACTAATCATTGCTTTGAACGCACACCGAATACTGAAAAGTGTCAGGTCTACTAGTCCCTGAGTAAAAAGATTATGTGTAAGGGAGGTAAGTAGTTCTGGATTTGGTGCAATTAGGGTAGATATACATCTGTAATGTGAATGGTGTATGGGATGTATGGAGGTTAGTGGTATTAAATGAAAGGTTAGTAGATATATCACTCCGTCAAAGAACCACTCTCCACAAAGAACAAATCCGCCACCCACAATACAGACAGATACAGGTCAGTGGACACATAGAAAGGTGTGCGAGGACTCTTAATCCTAATTTCCTAATTTTTCCCTTCTATCAGTGTTCACAGAACACCTCAATACAACAAAGAATGAATAAAGAGGCAACTTTCATCAATAAATATCTTCCACAACTAAATATGAACACATAACATAATATAGAACACTACTAACCTTTCATTTAATACCACTAACCCCCATACATCCCATACACCATTCACATTACAGATCTATATCTACCCTAATTGCACCAAATCCAGAACTACTTACCTCCCTTACACATAATCTTTTTACTCAGGGACTAGTAGACCTGACACTGTTCAGTATTCGGTGTGCGTTCAAAGCAATGATTGGATGGTTGGGGTGGTTAATTCAGTCAGCTACAGTTCTCTCTCTCTCTCTCTCTCTCTCTCTCTCTCACGCGCGCGCACATACCCTCTCTCTCTCTTTCTTTCCTTCTCTCTCTCTCACGCACACACACCCTCTCTTTTTCTTTCTTTCCTTCTCTCTCTCTCTCTCTCTCTCTCTCTCTTTCTCTCACTTCATAAATTGACCTTGCGATTACCGTGAATTCTCCGCCGGGCTCCGCGGTGGACATTCAATTATTCATCTAATTGAATTCCTACTCACAAAATTAACGTTCGGGCGGCTGACTATTCTACAAATACATGTCCCCTTAAGATTATTTTCAAACAGAATCAACAAGAAACAATGTGTCATGGTTGTACTTTTGGAATTACGGATACACTGAGAGAGAAAGAAGGGCTAGAATTCATCCCAGTACTGGTACTTTACTGGTCCTAAGAGGAAAAATATTAAAGGTGACCTAAATAGGATTTGGACTCAGATCAGAGAAATCCGGGACGAATATCACGAAGTATTTTAACCGGTGGTCTGGCAATCACCCCACCCACGCCAGTATATATATATACTGCAAATAAGAATTAAACAGTTGACATGGAAATATTTCAGTTTTGATTTATTCATTAAGTAAATGGATAGACATTTTGTTTTCTCACCTAATTTATGTTTCTTAGTTATAAATTTAAAACTATAAAACATATAAACAATAATTACTAATTTAATCAATAACATCAAACATTGACTGATCAATTTTTAACGACAACAAATTAATTCAATTTATAATTATCTTATTATTCTTGCTTTATTTTAGTTTTACTTTTGTTTTTATACAGTTTTCTTGTTTAAATGTTGTTACAATGTTATGTTGTTGTTGTTGTTGTTGTTGTTGTTGTTTGTGGCGGTGGTGGTGGAAGTGGCTGGTTCCTGATCAGCCACGAACGAACTGACCTATGACCAACGTGGTTCTAGCGGTGACCATCCCATCTTTTATTCAGACATAGTATGAAGACGATAGAGCGTGATTTGAGGGAGATTTGGCTGTTATTTCTACCAAGTCGAGTTACGATTTGGATACTTCTGATACTGGCTCGTGTTCTGTTACCTACAGAGTAAAGATGCAGCCGGTAGTTTGAATTCTGAGGCCGGTACCATGTTGTGTCTGAGGTCAAGAACTTTAGACCTGTAACCTTGCAATAGCTCATCCAAATACTAAATATTTTTACAGCCCTGAAACGGTAATGGTATCAGGGCTGTAAAATTGCCTCATTAGTGAGCAGCGCTGTGTTTATTTCCTGCTGCGAGATATGTAACTAGACACAATCTGGTCTCTTGATCGGGAGAAACCAGATTAGTTCGTATAAGGAAGCCATAAAATGTACTACATCTGAGAGAAAAATATGACGGGATTGTTACAGTTGGAGCGCTTTGATTATAGTTTTGCAAGATCGTAAAGAATTGTTGGAGGGTGGGGATCACCTACTACTACTACTACTACTACTACTACAGTTCAGTCAACTTAGCCATGTGATATATTGAGATATATCTGACACCTTTCTGTGACATTTATTTTATATATCTGTTCTGTTGTTGAAAGCGTTATATGAAGTCTTTTACAAGTGATAATGTCTGTTGTCATGATCTTCAATAGATTAAAAAGAAAATCAATATTTATATGCGTTAGTGGGTTCCATTTTCTTGTGAACATTCAGCCTTGGTCCCCTGTCTAAGAAGAAACTCTTTCTTTCTTCCCCGTCCTTCTAAGAAACCAGAGATAGGCCAGAGACTCTGTTTTTTTCTCCTCTAACCAAGATACTATAAACAACAGTATTTTCTTTTTCTTTTTTCTTTTTTTTTTAGACTTCTATGGGTGTTGTCCTGAATATGACTTTAAACTGCATCCAGTAGTGGAAACCTGGTTCGAGAGTTCCATGGTTTTGAAGAGTGTGGTACCACTTCTTAGCCACTATTGTTCCTAGGTCTACTACTCTGGAAGTACTTGTCAGGGTCCCAGCTATGAGTTAAATAGCATGTGGCTATTCGAGTTAGGGTACGTTGAAATTATGGAATGCAGTATGAATCTTATTGAATCAATGACGAATATCACTTGATGAGCAAATGAACAGGCAACAAACTGTCAACGACTATGATCAACTAGTTCAGCTAGTGAACTACTGCTATCATCCGTAGTCATGACATGCACACATGAAATATTTCAGCTAGAGAAAAACTATGACTATAACTCAGGTCAGACGTTCATGCCGCATTGCTCGATCTGACGCGGAGAGGTTGAAATAGCGCAGCAAGTCGCCTGACTTGTGTTACCTTCAGCTAAATCCAAAACATTGTTAAAACCCTGACAAAGCATTGGGTGGTAGAATTGCTTAGCCTCATTCTAATGAATCTAAATACCGACCACTGATATTCTGTAAAAATGTAACTCAAACAATAAATTGAATCACCATACAATGGTAGCGTATTCTAACATGAGTTATTTTAGCTTCTCATGTTCTGGCCAGTTTTGTTGTTTAGATCTTAGATGAGTCTTGATCAGGAAGATCTACGATCAAAGGCGCCCCAACTGAGACAATGCCGACTGTTATTTTTCTGACATTAGTTCACCTAGAACTTCAATAAATTAGTTTTATATATTGTGTGTATGTGTTAGTGGAGAGTGAGCATTCAGAGATGTACTATGTAAATATACTTCTCAATTTCCTAAAGGATTAACTCCAGTATTAATAAAAACAGTTTCGAGGGTGGGGTGGAGCTATTGTTTTCATAATTCTATAGCGTCTTGGTCATTTGGTGACCTTCGATGAAAGTCGGATCAGATCATAAAATCAGATGGGTGCAGTGAGTTGATAGAATGGATAGAACATCAGAGAGTATAGTGACATATTGGATAGAACATTGGATAACAGGTTTAACGGTATTTAGTTGCACCCCTTTATGTTTGGAGTTCAAAAACCATCGGCACCTACTTTGCCTTCCATCCTTCCGAAATCGATAAAATTAAGTATCAATTAATTGTTAGGAGCCGGCATAATCTTGAGTCAATCTAGGAAATAGTTATATAAAATCACGGAGTAGAGATAAATGGCCAGCTGTGACATCTACGCTTCCATCTTGAAGTCTGCAATTTCAGAATGTGTTGCTTTTTCTCAAATCTAAACTCTTTCTTGATTTTAAACAATGGTTTTCATTTCCAGTAGCCATGTCTTCTTTCAGGATTCTAGTCCTATTTTAATCCAATAGTCTAAGCAACGATTTACTATTGAATCAAAACTAGGTTATAACTAATCCTTTATTCAATTCCTTTTATATTTGATAAAGTACACGAATGAATGAAAATGTTTATTTTTAGAAAAATATATTCTCTGAGTGTAAAGATATTTGTTTACATCAAACTCTGGATGAGCTCACTTTCTTGTATGAGACAAAAATAATAATAATAATAAAATTACAATTTTACTTTCTATTAACTAAACAGGACTATTTTGACGTCTTTCAACTGTAATCTTATTATACAAGTTATACGAGCTGAATTGTGAAGTGGACGTGATTGAGACAATAGAACGCCGGACTAAATGCGTTACACTGTTTTGTTTCGTCCCACGCGGATCGAAGTTTAAATTAAGCTTGATTCGACTGTGATTTTCATCCTTTTAGAATTGATCAAATGATTATTAGTGATCGATGCGGTCAACTTTGTTGTAAAATAAAACAATGCAAAAAAGCAATGTAATGTGTTTTAACTGTTATACGGACAACAGCTTTTCTTTGTTTGACAGACAATCAGTTCTGAAGCTAGTCAAAGCCATCTTTTAATGAAATGCGCAAACGGAAGAAGGAAGTTTTATTGGTTATATTTTTTCCTTTAAATTATTTTTTTCCCTTTAAATGGTTGAGGAGAAAGAAGCTGCACCCATGACCTTCGCTGGCTGTCATAGGCCAGCGAGGATGATAAAGTTGATGTCCTTCTTGAACAATTACAGCTGATGTTCTTGAAGCCGTCCTGCTCGCGCTTGTTACAGGATGAGTTGAATGGCCGTGAGTGGAGATGATGCAAGATCAGACGGCTACAAAGTATATAGGCCCTTGAAGTAGTAACAGAAAAGGTAGAGTAAAAAGGAACAGTATATATATTTAGAGAAAATTCCGGTGAAAAAAGCGCAAACAATAATAAGGCTTTATATTTATGAAATTATTTAGTCATTTGGTCTAATCTAAACAGATCGACAGCTAGCAAGTCCTTTCAAAGACTGTTTTAAACAATTCGGCAGAAGACAAAAATATGATGCAATGTTGTTTTAAGTCCTATTTGAAGAAGTGATGCGGAAACATCACTTCCAATTTCTCCCTTTCAAATAATGATTTCACTTTTCCAGAAGCAAATGTATGTCAAAAATATATACTAATTCATTTATAATCGTTAATGATCTCCGTTTGAATATTTCATTTGGACAATATTCAGAAGAAAATAAACAACCAATTGAAACATAATATTTATAAAAATGGTTGCTCGTTGTCGTCACAGCAGCTTTTGCTAATGGTGCTGTTATTGATAAGTTTATACTTTGAGGGTTTCTTTCGGACTTATAAACTAGAGACAATCTTGCAACAAACATTTTTGTTTCAACTCTGTAACAACTCATTAACATGGAACTACGTGCTCATGGGATGCCTGTTTTAATGACCTGCGCCGTTTCTTTAAAATTACACCCATTCATTTCTATTTCCTTCTCCATTAACCAGAATATAAAAAAATCAGGGTTTGCATCATTAAATAAAGGTGAACCAAAATAGTAGCTTCTACATTAGAAACAACAAGCACATCTCCCTTGCCGTAGATTCTGCCATCTTAAATAATGAAGAGAAACATTACATGATATCTATAAGAGTACAGAATGGTCAAACACACACGGACAATGAAAACCGTGTTACCTGCTCACATGCTCTCCCCTGCACACATGTCCACCTGGTTATCAGAAACAGAACCCTCCAGTCATTCCGATTTAATGTCGCCCGCTTCATCTCTCTGAAAACACCTGCTTTCTTCACCACTTTTCGAAGTCTTCCAACACCAAGAACTCTTCGATCAAATCTCTTCTTGCATTGAAAACATCTATTACATCTCAATTCTCTCTGAAATCATCATCATCAGTAACTTCAATGTTCACAACCATTTTTGGCCCTCACATTCATCTCATAGGTATTCCGCTAGGCAAAAAAAATTTCCTAAACCCCAACCCCAGTGGTCCTTACTTAACACCGTAACTCTTGCAAAATCATTATACGGATCACAAAGTTATACTTCAGTGCATCGCATAACTTGCAATGTCTCCCATCTTCCGAACCGTAGCCGAACTTTTTGGTTCCTTGGCAAAACATTTCCATCAACTTTGTGGAATCCGTCTTTCTTCTGTTTCTCAACGATAACAATTCAATATGAAATACTTGTTGAGGAAAAGTCCGCACTTGTTGCCTGATTTCTATACAACTGCATAATGCACACACACACACACACACACACACACACACACACACACACACACACACACACACACACACACACGCACGCACGCACACACAGACATTATGTAAATCCCCTCCTTTCTCATTCTATTCCACTTCCTTACCACTACACACATATGCACACCGAGGCTGAACAAAAACCCAATATTTTCAAGCCAATATTCTTCAACCTCTTTCCCCACAGACGTGTATCTTTTGGAAACGTGCTATACTGTGTTCCATTGCCAAGAAAGACAACCACTCTGATCCTGCCAATTATCGTCCTACGATACTCACAATACCTCTAAAGTAATGGAGACAGCCATTAACAACAACATCTCTCTCTCGATCTTATCTCTTTCTCTCTCTCTCTCTCTCTCTCTCTCTCTCCCTCACACACATACACCTCTCTCTCTCTCCCTCTCTTTCCCCTTTTTTCCTTAAGAATCACTTGTAAAGTGTTTAAAGTTTACAGTTTCTACAAAGCCATTTCCACTAGAGTCCTGATCCCTTACGTCACCCACCAATGTGTTCTCGCCTTCATTAAACTGGGAGAAAAGCGTTGTACTCTTGACTGTATTGAGCACGCCGGACTCTCAGCAAAACTTGATACCAATGGGCTCCATCCGCATAATATATGTTTAATTAGAGGCTTCCGTACACATTCCACTCCAATTTTGCTCTAATTCCATGGATATAGAACTCGTAAGTGTTTTCCAATGGGATCATGGCATTTTTGCCGCCTTCAGCAACACAAAACGCTATTGCTAAGCATATAAAAAAAACATGACCGACCTCAAACAGGGGAAACTTGCAGTTAGAACTCACCGTCAATGCAGTATTTCTTGCCACCAACCAAAATTCTTTGAATATATGGATAGCTTTAGGGTATGAAAAAGAATGTTTATTGATAATCCCGGTTTAATTTGTCACAGAGCGTAGGTCAAAGAGAGATTGGAGTAAATGTTGGCGTGTTACTAAGTTTTAAGGAATTTAAGGAATTGGTGATCACATAATAGTATATTAATATAACTAAGCTTCTCATTTTGGTTAATGAAATAGTTTGCAAGACTTCTTGGTGATATGTCTAAGAAAGTCAAACTTAATTTGCTGTAAAATTAATTCCCAGTTGAAACTGTCAATGAGATTATCCCCAAAAAGTTTCTAGCGTGTAGCCATTGCACTTGTGTGATATGATTAACCTATCGTCAATATTGTATTTAAGAAAGTTTGTTTTAAAGAGGTTCTAGTATATACAGGCCAGTCTGATCATATACGCCAGTGTATTTGGCAAAAGATCTGATTCAGATGTCAAGTAGATCTCCAGGTTGAAATGTTTTGATCCAAGACAACTTATTTTAAGAGAAGGGTTTTATTTGTATACATGATTATTTCAATATTTGATTCAAAAATTCGGACGTATCTACAAAATAATTCTTTGGATTTAACCAATAGGGGTCTAGATATCCATGGGTTGAAGTCACCTGATAGAACTGACTGAATCTAGATACAGCCTTATTTGAACCATCTGATAACTGCTTTTCTCTTATCGCGCTGCTGAGGCTCAGTTATGATTCTTTTCTTGTTGATATTTCTCATTTTTTTTTTACCCTATTTTTGTCTTTACTAGATTTATTAGTCTACAACTAGCTTTATTTATGAAGTCTGTTTCTTGATTTTTTTAACGTTATGAAAGCTTCTCTTTTAGTTAAGAGATTATTCTGCTCTGTTATCCATCTTAATTTTTGTTTTGGATATAAACTTAGTTTCTTTATTGGTAAATCTTAGCGTTTGAGATTATATATTTCTTAGTGTGTTATCACACTATGGCTGTTTGCTATATTTATCGCTGTCTATTTCATAGATTGTATTTGTCTCATCCGAAAATAGAAATATATTAGTAGAGGCCATAATCTTTCTTAACCATAAGTTTATTTTGAAAAGAATCTTATACCCATCACTTGAACAAGGAAGTCTACTCTGAAGAATGATTGATCCTTAACTTTTGTGGTTATTTGTGAGAACTGGCATCATAATGTTGTGAAGGTAAGTGACCATCACCTCACCACAAAAACCAGAGTCTTCCAATGCATAAATCTCATTACATGCTCCACTTTTCAAGTAACAGACGTTTGTGTGAGTATGATTCTATCGTGTAGTCAATATATATAGATCCAATAAATATAGATTCAATATAGATCCATAATACTTGATTCTTAAAAATTCTTAAGTTAAATATTTGCTGCCAATCTTAAGTGCTAAGTATCCATATGAATGTGTGGCATAAATCTACATTTAGTGGTCCACGGTCTGTTACAGTGTAGACAATTTTCAACAACAGCACTCAATCGGTAAAAGAGTTAGAAGTGATCTTTACACAATATTCAAGATACAGAATAACAAGAATTAGTTTTTTTACCGTGTTCATGGCAATTACACTTGGTATGAAAGCAACTCTATTTCTGCACTGGCAGTGTTTAGGCTACTGATAATTTATGAGAAAGTGTTTTAAAGAAAATAGTCGAACAAACAGAAAACTGTTTTTATTTATTCCTATTTCATTATATATTTTGGGAAAGATATTTTATTGACAATCTTTGGGGTTTAATATAACTTTTTAGATATTTGAATTATCTCCTCTCATGCATTTGCACTTATCCCAAATTATCGGGAGCCATATTGGTCACTAGGCCTGGCAAATGCTTATGCAACAATACTACCGCTCTTGTACCGAATGTCATCACTGTGTGTGTGTGTGTGTGTGTGTGTGTGTGTGTGTGTGTGTGTGTGTGTGTGTGTGTGTGTGTGTGTGTGTGTGTGTGTTTGTGAGTGTAAGCATGTATGCATATGTGTATGTTTAACGTACCATATTAGCCATGCAGTACTTCTGAATGTCACGTATATGCGTGAATGTGTAAATGCAACTGCATTGCGATGTAAAAATTATATTTTTCGCTTTACTTTTCGAAATACCCAGTTCGATTTTAAACTATTATTATCTTAAAAAACTTACTAATAAATTAAAAATGAATGACTAAGGTCTAACTTTATTCTATCTGAGTTTAACGCTTTAATCTTCTACCGAATATATTTTGAATGAAGCCCTGAAGATATCAATGTATTTAATATATCAAATAGTTGACCATTCAGCACTTTGAGATGATTATTTTCCCTAGAGCAAGAACGTTTTGAGGTAAAATGTATTTCATTGTATATGTAACCGACCTGGCAATTAGATGATAATGGTCTCAATATTAGAACTAAGTTGTTAAAGAAATAGGAATAATTTCTTTGAGAAGTAACTTTAAATCTTCAGTAGAAAGCAATGTCATTTTGTAAAGCTTAAAAGTCATTTTATATTAAATTTGTGGGAAGGCAGATCTTTCATAAGATGAACTAACAGTTAGAGTGAGAGAATCGGTAAAGATGGAGAAATTTTAGAGATTATTTATCGTCTGGTAAATAATTCGTTAATTATAATTCATGTTAAATTTTTTTTTCTTATTTTTAAAACGATAATTGAATTCTCGGTAAATCAATTAGACAGCAGCCTTAGATATCTTCTAAGAAACAATCTTTCTGAAATTAACAGTACAGAATCAATTTGTAGGATAATTTTTTCTCTCCAAGTTTATAGTAGTTCTGTGATGAAACGATCAGTTTTGTAACTTGCCGGCAGAAATGCGGTCAAAAGAATCGATAACTTTTGGAACTATTGAGTGAACGTATAAGCAGTTCAAAACTGAATTTAATCAGTTTATGATGAGGAAGACAATACGACAAACGTTTCGAACAATACTCTTCGTCACAGAGTTTTGCTTTACAGCAAACCCATGTATTCCATGTCTGAAGTGTTCCTTCTTATTCATTGATTGCTGACATAGACCATCACAAGTTTTCTTAGGTCACCCAGATTATTGAGCGAAACGTTGTCTATAGCTCTGCACAAAATGAATAACCCAGACACTTAGCTTTTCCTGACACCATCCTTCTAACTGCAAATAGAACACACCGCAAAACAGAAGAGACATTAATTAACAGGTTCTTCATTAAAACTTATTGCTAAATTTCATATTTGTTGAAGACTCCGGTTACTGCAGAAGCTTCCTGATTACATAATTGTATCACGAAAGTAGGATTGATATAAATAAAGTCTAAATTCTTGTCAGTAACTTATCAGTAAATTTGTGAAATTCGATTTATTTTCCACAAACAATTTATGTCACTTCCTATTTTTGTTAACTTGTTTTCACATAGCTTTCTTTCATATATAGGTTTAAGCACACACACACACACACACACACACACACACAGAGGGAGGAAGAAACAGAGAAAGAAAGGATGCTGGAAATTGTTTTGAATTCTAATGCGCGAACCCAAGACTGCAGAGCGAGCTATTTTAAAATTACTGTTGTGCCTTGTTCATTTATTAAAAAAAAAAAAAAAAGAAATACGAATCTTTATGTTTAAGTTCAAATCATACTCGAATCTTGTCTTTGTTTTTCATCTCTCTGGGGGGTGATAAAAAAGTGCTGTAGTTAATTTGATCGATAATATTTGCAGCTACACAAATATTGGACGAATGCCAAAGGGAATACATTCTATTTACATTATTATATATGAACAAGCTTTCATTTGATTATTTGAAATTTATCATTGTTATTTTTATTTTGTTCTGTCGTGTTTAATGCAGCAATCACTGCTGAAAAGGTTAAGGAGCAGTCTCTACTACAGACTTCATATATGGACAGAAATAAGGCTCTTTTAGAAGTAAAAGAAAAAAAAATTGAAACACTGATTATTGCGATAATTTTAAGACATCAGTTACAGCAACAACAGTAAAATATAAACTATCGACAATGACGATGAAGGCTCTGATGGCGAGAACAAGAGAAACAACAACAACAACAATAAGAAATAACAAAGCCAAGACAACAGTAAACAACAATGGAATCAATGAAAATGTCTTGTATTGGGATATAGAATCGTATGGAATAGTGCCAGGAACAAAGTTTGATATTCAATACGACAAAAGACACGTGTGTGCGTGCGTGTACATATGTACATACATTCACATTACATATATATATATATATATATATATATATATATATATATATATATATATATATATATATATATATATATATACATATATATATATATATATATGTATATATATATATATATATATATATATATATATATACATATATATATATATATATATATATATATATATATATATATATATACATATATATATATATATATATATACACACACACACACACACATATATATATATATATATATATATATATATATATATATATATACACACACAGAGAGAGGGTGATAGTGTGCGTATTGGGTAGGGTTGAATGTGTGCGTGAGTGAGCGAGAGAAAAAGAGAGTTAGGTGTTTTAGAAAAGCTATTCGGTCATATGAGATACAGAAGCCAAGCATTTGTGAGACAAAATGTCTCTGAGTAAAATATATTTCCCTGCTTTCATTCTATACATTAGATTTTGGCTTTCCATAAAAACGTATCTCCATTATAATTCTATAACTTGAGGAAAACTAAATGGAAGATTAAAGAGCTGTCTGTTATATCCGACTAACATCAATCTAACTACAGCTAACTTGGAAGGCAGATTTCTAAATGCGATCCACATGTTTATGTCGTGTAACACGTAATACACGCGCGCGCGCACACACAGACGTGTGTTTCTCTTTTTGTTTATCCATCATATTCTCCTTTCATCATTAATCTCTCTCCATGAATGTGTGTGTGCGCGTGCGTGTATGCGCTCGCGTGAGTGCGCATGTGTGCGTGCGTGCGTGCGTGTGTATGCGCTTATGTGTGTATGTGCGCGTGTGTATAAAAGATCCATTATGTTGATAATAACAATAGTACTATACTGTTACGGTATCCACAAACAAACACACACACACACATACACACACAATGTACATACGGGATGCCCTGAATTTCAAGAAGATAATGTATTTATATTTGTGCATGTACTTAATTTGATATGAAACTTGGGTATAAAAAGAATATATCACTTACTACACGTAACACATTCAAAACACAACCATATCCAATGGCACCTTATAATATTGTTTAAAGAGAAGTTAATTATGTAAAATATATTGTCACGTATTGTGTTGTGCAAGCTATAATCCACGCCTTCAAATTAAAACGACACTGGTTGTGTAAAGTACGCATAATATACTTATTAATATGAATGTATGTATATATATATATATATATATATATATATATATATATATATATATTTAAACACTCGCGCACATGTACACACACACACACACATACACACACACACACACACACACACACACACACACACACACACACACACACATACACACATTATCGCGCCAGACAATGCTACACGGCGTTTCTTCCGTCTTTACGTTTTGAGTGCAAATTCCGCCGTGGTCGACTTTGCCTTTCATTCTTATATATATATATATATATATATATATATATATATATATATATATATATATATATACATATTATCAATATCACGTATTTAATGTATGCGTATTAGTAAACGCTATCACTTCCGGAACGAATTCCTTTCGCCTATTTTTTTTAGATATGTTGTGTTTGTAAGCACAGTACATCTTTAAAGGGAACTCTGTGCGAAATACCGCAACATTGTAGCATTTATTAATACACTTACATCAAGTATGTGCTGATACTATTAATGCCTACATTATTAAACTGCTTCAAACACAAAATTTAAATATGCATATATATATATACATATATATATATATATAATATAATATAGGATAAATTCTTTATAAGAATTTATCAAGTAGTCAGCGTGAAAAAACACTCATAATGAAAAAATAACGAAAAATTTCGTAATGAAAAGATTCATCGTTTCTCCATGGATATATTTAAATATATATAAAAAGGGCATTAACTGTGTATTAATACCTCACGCTATCGAGGGACTAAATAAGTAAAAAAAAACTACCAAAAATAAGTAACATGTTACTTATTTTTGGTAAATATGTTACTTATTTTTGGTAGTTTTTTTACTTATTTAGTCCCTCGATAGCGTGAGGTATTAATACACAGTTAATGCCCTTTATATATATATATATATATATATATATATATATATATATATTTGACGGGAAGGACAACAAAAGAAAGAGACCTCGATATTATGCAAATAGAGAAATTTATCTGTGAAAATATGTGAGACTTATTCAGTAGCCATGATAAAACTCCGAGTTTTATCATGGCTACTGAATAAGTGTCAAATATTTTCACAGATATATATATATACACACGTATATATATATATATATATATATATATATATATATATATATATATATATATATATATATATCGCCATATGCATAATGAAGAGCAAGAATGACAACAATGACTTACATATTTATTCTTAATACGCTACGGTATATTCGCTGTTGCGTTTTCGTCACAGGAGAATAACTTTCGCTTTACAGTGAATATGTGTTCATAACAGTGTATTAGTGCAAGTTCACTGGTACAACTGGTGTTTCGACATCGTCTTGTGCTGTCAGCCAGATCCACTCCTGATTATATTGAATCTAAAAGGATTTGAAGTTCTTGTTTGAGCGAACAAACTGTTGGTATCTTCCAACCGATAATAAGTCGCCATATGCTCGGAGGACTGCGAGAATCAAAATTGTGATTTGCATATTCGTTAATCGACGAAGCACTGCAGTAATTAGTATATTCACATTAGAATCTGCTGGACCGTATTAAGAATATATATATATACATACATATAAGACAAGGTATAAACAATAGTTATAAAATATTTTTCCTTTATTAGAGCAAATTTGGCTTACAGCTATTTCCATAGGTTTGTTACTGATAAGTTTACTCAATCGGTCTATTGATCAGTTGAGAAAAATTGGTTATTCAATTGGTTGTTCTATTTTGCTCAAATGATCAATAGAACGATTGAGTAAACCTATAAGTAACGTATCTGTAATGATTACCCGAAACAGCAGTAAGCCAGATTTGTTCTAATAAAGGAAAATATGTAAAGACCATTATTTATAACTTGTCGTATATATCACTCTGTGTAAAAACTAGTTTTTCTGGACCTCAACCACAATATAGAATGGTGATGAATCATAATCTCGGATCCTGCCATATGAATACTTGGAATTCTTCACTAATCTGAACAATATTGTTAGCCTTGTGTGCCAACAGAGAACTTATGAAGTATTTTGCCTGGATTGATAATAGCACACTATTAGCTATATATATAATGTGTGTGTGTGTGCGCGCGCGCGTATATATATATATGTATATGTATGTATAAATGTATATATGCACTTGGTTGGCACTCCGTCAGTTACGACGGCGAGGGTTCCAGTTGATCCGATCAACGGAACAGCCTGCTCGTGAAATTCACGTGCAAGTGGCTGAGCACTCCACAGACACGTGTACCCTTAACGTAGTTCTCGGGGAGATTCAGCATGACACAGAGTGTGACAAGGCTGGCCTTTTGAAATACAGGTACAACAGAAACAAGAAGAAAGAGTGAGAGAAAGTTGTGGCGAAGGAGTACAGCAGGGTTCACCACAACCCCCTGCCGGAGCCTCGTGGAACTTTAGGTGTTTTCGCTCAATAAACACTCACAACGTCCGGTCTAGGAATCGAACCCGCGATCCTATGACCTAACCACTGGGCCATTGCGCTTCCACTGTATATATGCATCTACATCTATATATATAAAAATGAGAATGTGTGTCTGTCTGTGTGTGTGTGTGTGTGTGTGTGTGTGTGTGTGTATGTGTGTGTGTGTTTCCCTAAAACTCGAGAACTACACAACCAATTTCAATAAAATTTTACACATGTCTTACTTAGGGTTCCGGTTGTGTTTTAGTCAAAAAAAAGTTTTAACTTCTTGCAGAGTTCGAGCCCACAGCAACATCATATCTCATCCACTATTTAAGTATTACGTGTCAAAAGTGAAACAAAAACACTCATGTCAAATACTTTCACTTTAAAAATGAAACTATTCCACTAACTGAAACAATCACATTTCGATACTGTAATGACAGATACTTTCACTTTAATGGTGTATATATATATATATATATATATATATATATATATATATACAGAGAGAGAGAGAGAGAGAGAGAGAGAGAGAAAGAGAGAGAGATGTATATATATATATACATATACATGTATATGTACACGTATATGTATAGATATATATATAGATATAGATCTATATGCATACATGTATATGTATACATATGTGTAGATGTATATATATAGGTGTACATCTAATATGTACACATATATAAATGCATACAGATATCTATACATATATACACCCATACACACACACATATATATGCACACAAACACACACATTAGTCATTTGTTTTCTTATCCAAAACTACGTCAAAATTATTGAATGGATCTTTAAGAAATTTGGAAATTATATTCTATGCATAATGGCCATAGCTCCCATGAAAATTCATATATTTTTGATGTTGATGAAATTTTAACCATACAGATGACACACAAATAAAGTAATATTTCTAAATTTTTTTCTTCTTAGAAGTTACAAAGACCCCTTCATGGGGACTTCACACCCACAATTTAGTCATTTTTCCTAAGCAAAGACGAATACAGTTGTACCATTGGTAGCTATAGGGTCACCCGAACATAACAGATGAGCATTATTTGTAATTCAACGGTACAACAGTGTAAGACTATCCTTTCAGATATACTTACATTGTGATTTCTGCAATGTGGTGCATAAATTGTCAAGTAAATGAGACTCATCTTTGCCTCCACTGATTCACTTGCAAAGTGATGAGTAAAATTATTTCGTTGCAGACCTCCTTTGAGTCTTTTTATTACCACTGCGACACATATAGTCCCCAGTTGGTAACATTGATTTCAAGGCCTTCCCAGATGAGTGACTGGTTGTTCTAAGACATTTATTGATTGTAAATATTTTCTGCCCAGTTACCTATCGGTAGAGTGGTCATTTGCAAACTCCAGAGGCGACACTTTCATTTCCCTTTACTCCAAACGTCACACATTGTTGTTTCTATTGAGTCATGCCCTACCAATTGCTATAGATCTATAATGCATCTTAAAGCTGTACCTGTCACCTGTATGGTGAGGAATCCTACATTGGGGAGTAGTAACGACTAGGCTACGGTAGCTGACTGATTATCGTGATCATTCGTCTTTTGCTTTCCTGTAGCTTTGCTCTCTTTTACAAACCCAGTGAACATACATATATTTCCTATTTTAAAGAAATTCAAACAATACATATTACGCACAAGTTAAAAAAATTCCCAACAATTAAACTTCTCTGGTTGACATTAATACACCCATCACCAATAGGGGCCTTAACTCCCACAATTTTCAGCTCCATGAGCTCCATTTTTCAGGAGCAAAATTCTTTTAAGGTCCATGTAGTGTCTTAGGCCAAAAAATTTTAACTTCCTGCATAGTTCGAACCCACAGCAATATCTTATCTCCTCCACTATTTCAGTATTATGTGTCAAAAATGAAACAATAACATCACTCTACTGTAATGTCAGATACTTTCACTCTAACACTGAAACTATTCCACTATTTCAGTATTACCTGTCAAAAGTGAAACAATAACATGTCGCTACTGTAATTTCAAATATTTTCACTTTAATATGTTCAGTTTCATACTGAAACTATTAAAGTGAGACTATACTCTCACATATATACAGGCATACTATAAGACCCAAGTAAAAACATTCCCAACAATTCAACTTCTCTGGTTGACATTAACACCCCCACCCCTAATAGGGGCCTTCATTCCCACATTTTAGAGCTCCATGAGCTCCATTTTGCAGGAGCAAAATCTTTTTTACAGGTTCCAGAAGACTGAAATTTTGGAATATGCGCATAAAGATCAATAGTATGGGATACATGTCTCATGATTAGAATTTTTTTAGGGTGTGTAAAGAGGGAAAGAACCCTCATGTGCAATTTTGATGAAATTCGAATCATATGTACTCCAGTTCCTTACAGAAAATATAACAGAAAAGTCTCATTTTTCAATTGCATGTAACACGGGCAACGCCGGGTATCTCTGCTAGTATATTTATAAAGAGAGAAAAAGATGGGGAGAGGTTATATATGTGTGTGTGTACGTGTGTGTGTTTGTGTGTCTTTGTGTGTGCGTATGTACGTATATATATATATATATATATATATATATATATATATATATGAGTGTTTGTGTATTGTCAGGAGAGTTATAGAAGGGGGTACTGAAAAGATTTATCAGGGCTATGTTAATTTCTATGTTAACATTTCAGTCTTGCATCTAAATCACTAGAGTTCCGTGCCAAGTGAACGCAATGAGCAGATGAACTTTTATTCTCTCTTTTAAAACTTTAACCGATCACACAATTTATGGTCATTGCATGTGATTAGCTTTCTTGTGTGAATGCCAAGTATCGTTATTGATTAACTAAGATCTAGGAGTCACCGCAATATATTGCCGGTCACACACACACACACACACACACACACTCACATACAAACACGCATACACACAATACACACATACGCACGCACACACATAGCACCACCAATCAGAGATAAGAACTAAAGAACTTGTAACACACCTCCAACTAAAAATGTAGTTTATTAGAAAATAAGGCTGCTTATCCGATTATCGCTGTTCTTCGCGCGGGTGTTAAAGTCCTACAAGGCAACTGCGAAATTTTAAACATTAACATACTAATATGTATCTCTCCCTGTGTGTGTGTGTGTGTGTGTGTGTGTGTGTGTGTGTGTGTGTGTTCAGCGTGATACAGTGTGATAAGGCTGACCCTTTGAATTACAGGCACAGGAAGTAAGAGTGAGAGAAAGTTGTGGTGAAAGAGTACAGCAGGGTTCGCCACCATCACCTGCTGGAGCCTCGTGGAGCTTTTAGGTGTTTTCGCTCAATAAACACTCACAACGCCCGGTCTGGGAATCGAAACTGCGATCCTATGACCGCGAGTCCGCTGCCCTAACCACTGGGCCATTGCGCCTCCACACATATGCAATAGAGTACAATATAATATAAACATTTCAGTTTTATTCTATACTTGCGAATGTACCTAGATCTTAATTATATTAAGATCTAAAAGATCGTTTAAACCGGTACGGAAGCACCTGGTCGAAGACTCAGCTGTATTGATAAGGACGAGACAATCTCTCCGTTAGGAGTTCAGAGGCTACCAAAACACCAACGATACAACTGGATACAACTGCGATACAACAAGAAGTAAACAATGGTAGCTGATCTGGTGGTATCTTTATTTGTGCCAAATTGAATGCTGTACGTTAACGGAGCACTTTGTTGGAATAATTATCATGGTCGAACTTATTTTACAGATACGTACATACGTGTCTTGTTTCGCCGAAGCGACACTGTCCACATTTTCCATCTTATATGTATCTTTTGTTTTCCTTTTTTATTCTTGCTCAAGTCATTGGACAGCAGCCGCACTGGAGCACTGCTTTGGAAGATTTTAGCCAAACAAATGGACTCCACTACTTATGTTTTTGTTTTTAGGTCTGGTACGTATTCGATCAGGCTCTTTTGCCGAACCGCAAAGTTATATGGGACGTAGGCAAAGCAGCACCGGTTGTTAAGCGGTAGGGAAATGACAATCACAGACACAAAGACACACACATACTGACTCAAACGCGTAGACATATATACGGACACGGTCGAGCGCGTGCGCACACACAAATGAAACCGGTGTATGTATGTATGTATGTATACATGTATGTATGTATACATGTATGTATGTAAAAAGCATGGTTTTATTTTACCCAATTCATCCACAAGGCGTTGACTGACCCGGAGCTATAGTAGAAGACTATAGATCCACTACTCCAAGCGTCGTGCAGTGGGACTAAACCCGAAACCCAAATATCTGAACCCCCCCCCCCCCCCAAAAAAAAAAAAAAACAGGGATCTACAATTTACATATGACTCATTCATTTACTTATGCTCACTCACTTAACCAAATATTTAAATTAAATTTAACATAAGTACTATCATTACATCTTCTAATACTTAACACAAATTCACTAAAATAAAACTGAAAAATATAGATTAAAAATGAACAGTATTAACTAACATGTAACAGCTTCTATAACAACTAATATAAGCTTTTTATAAAATCTAAAACTATAAAATCTAAAACTATAAAATTTAAATGTTGCCCCTGCCAACACAAAATTTTAAATGATTCTTAATCATTATTGATTAAATGTGACTGCAATAAAGTACTGTGTACTTCATTTCAATCGTATTTAGCCACATCCAACAACTATTTCAACTATAACGATATAAATAATACCATTCATTCTAACACCCAGAAAAATGCCTGAACTGATTTAATTATAGCAATGCACTATGTATGCACCGTAGGGCACGAAGAACAGCCCACAAACACATACTATATCCATCATCGTACTATTTCCATATTTGGCACGTTCTCTCCCTTCGCCTGTCACATTATTATTTTTATTATTTCATATTCGCACAACAGATTAAACTGTTGGAAAAAAATCCAAACATCGGGCTACAAGTAACCTTAAATGCCAAGAACCTTCCTAAGTATCTTAGCTGTCCCTATTAACACTATTTTCTGGAGCTGCACTAAACTAGGTTTTATGCCTATTTCCTCTATCCATCTGTTCAAGTCTTTAGGGATAGTTACTAATGCACCTACAACTACAGGGATACCTTTTACTCACACTTTCCATAACCTCTGTAACTCAATGGTTAGGTCCTGGTACTTTGCTACTTTCTCTATACCTCTCATACTATTTGGAATTGTCAAGTCAGTTGCCTGGCACTTTTAGTCTCTGCTTTCTAGCTTCTAGATAGAAGACAGGCCTTCTAGCTTTTATTACTCTGTCAGTTTGAACGTTAAAGTTCCACATCTTATATTTCTTACTTTCTAGCATTTTACCAGGTTCATACCACTTACCACTATGGTCAAATCCTAGATTTCTACATAACTCCCAGTGGATTGTTCTCCCTAGATTGTCACGTCTTTTCTTGTATTCTTTTTTTTTTTTTGGCAATATTCTGCACTCACTAACTATATGAGTAACACTTTCTTCCTTCAGTGGGAATCTAACTGATTTTTGTCTATCTTGGCTTTTATCTAATTATTCCTCAATGCTTGATCTTGTGCTGCTACTAACAAATTTTCTGTCTCACTTTTCGGCCTTCCTTTCTGCAACCACAGCCTTATCTCACTGTTACTATTTTTTATCACTATCTTTGGAAATCTACCATGCAAAGCCTTCTCTTGCCCGTCAGATAATCTTTCTTCTTTTTCAGATTTTTAACTTCATTTGTTTCCCTATCTCTGACCGTTACTCTAGCAGCTCTTAATAAAATGTCCACACTATTACCTACATAGGAGGCTAGCTAACTTCACACAGTCTTCAACTGGTATTGAACCTCTACCACCATCCTTTCTGTCTAGATTTATTAATTCAAATTTTGTTCAATATACAGAAGCTGCCAAATATCTAAGTAGCGATAGTGTCCAATTATTATTATTATTATTTTCCGATATTTCCATCTTCCGGCCGAGTCTCAACCAGAGACCTAAGGCACGTATATATTAGATGGAGAGAAACTTCCTGAGAATGTGGACGGTTGATGTCAACACATTTTTTGTCTCATAGACTGTTAGTTTCCCAAAGTTCTGGTAAAAAATTTTGTCATCTTTCTTGATCAACCCTTGGGTACCTCCAACAAGGACGGTTTGGGTTTTAATCGCCACATCCTTATATTTCAACAGATTTTCAAATTCCTTTGCTGAGATGTTTCCATCGAAAAGCATTGTCATATCAATTGGCAGGCATGCTTTTTGTCTTAGGTCTTTGCTGACAATGTCTGGTCGGTTATCATTTATTTACTTGTCTGTATGTATCCTATGATCCCATAGGATGATAACATTCTCTCCCTCAGTGACTCGCTCTTGATAGTTGTTCATACCAGTTTTTATGGTGCGGGATATCATAGTGCTGGCATATTATCCAGTGCAAGTATTGGCCATATTATTATTATTATTATTATTATTATTATTATTATTATTATTATTATTATTATTATACGTTTGACTTTTGTTTTGTATTTGTACAAGTTGACTCCAAGTTTCACCCAGAGACCTCAAGAGACAAGTTAGAAGTTCAAGTTGGTATTATGCCTAGGGTGTCATATATTTGGTTTTGCACATTCTAG
>NC_142935.1:83571728-83591728 GCF_046866305.1 Octopus bimaculoides
TCATCTAGGTATTTGTGCATATGTGTGTGTGTGTGTGCAGTATTTGGTGTTAGTGTATGCGCAGATTTGTATGTTTGTTTTATGGATTATGTATGTATGTATGTATGTTTGTATGTGTGTATATTTGAATGTTATGTTTTAGGTATGTATACGCATGCATATACTTACATGTCTAGACATGTTCATATGTACTTAAATTATGAACTTCTGGAAAGATCCAGTGATGACTTGGATTTGTAGTCTTCGAATCAGCTTTCTCCTTTCTGGTTTTGAGAAGCCTAATTTCTCAAGATTGGTATTTAGGCAGTGTGTTATATATTCCAGCGCCCCAATAATTACAGGTATAAACCTAAACTTGTAATCTGGATAGAGTAGTTGTAGATTCCTCAATAGTACAGTGTTGCTGTATGTATGTATGTATGTATGTATGTATGTATGTATGTATGTATGTATGTATGTATGCATGTATGAATGAAAATGATTGTGTGAATGAATGGATGTATAAACAGACAGGCAAACAAGCATTAACAGATGTT
The DNA here is from genome assembly GCF_046866305.1 of Octopus bimaculoides. Classification (NCBI taxonomy): domain Eukaryota; kingdom Metazoa; phylum Mollusca; class Cephalopoda; order Octopoda; family Octopodidae; genus Octopus; species Octopus bimaculoides. Next base: position 83,572,265 of record NC_142935.1, read on the forward strand.
TTTAAAAAATTATTTTGAATTAGGATCTACCAAAGAATGTGAATGAAATTTATCAATAGTATATTTCTAATTAAAGAATGTTAAATTAGTAGAGAGACGAATGTAGTTCCTTGTGGTATTTAGTTATTTCCATTTACATCCAATCTCAAATTCTGCCGGGGTCAGTTTTTGCCTTTCCTTCTTTTAGGGTTGATAATTGAAATACTGAGGTCGATGTAATTGATTATGCCCTTTTCCAAAAATTTGGTGCTGATATAGTAAATCAATATTTTATTTGTAATTAAAGAGTGCCAATCCCTTCCTAACAAATATGTAAGAAAAATGTATTTACGCCTATGTCAGAATCAATATTTTCATCGTAATTGCTCATATAATAAGGCGGTTTCATGCCTTAAATAAACCGAGAGAGAGAGAGAGAGAGAAAGCGAAAGAGAGAATGTGCGTATGTGCGTGCACGTGTATGTATGTGTGTGGAAGGTTAAAACTTGAAGAGCTATGGAGTTTAGATGGTTCATTGGTGGCGAGAACGTTTCCTTTCATTGATGAAATTAAAAGTAAAATTTTTTCGATCTAAAATCATTAGTCAGTAATGTAGAGAAATATTATAAGCTTATTCTTTCTACTTTTATACTTTTACTTGTTTTATTTGACTATGGCCATGCTGGGGTAGCATTTGAAAAGTGTTTAGTCGAACAAATCGACTCCATGAATTATAATCATAAGTCTGGTACATTTTTATCGTTTTTTTCCGAACCTACGGGAAGATAACAAACCATCACCGTTTTCAAGGAATAATAAAACAAACACAAAGGCATGCAAGCAGACATACATACATACACGTACACACACACGGCGATCTCACGATCTCTCTCTCTCTCTCTCTCTCTCTCACACACACACACAGGCGTGGCTGTGTTGTAAGCTTGATTTCCAACCACATGAATTCAGTCCCACTGCGTGTCACCTTGGGTAAATGTCTTCTGCTATAGCCTTGGGCCCACCAAAGCCTTGTGAGCGGATTTGGTTGAGGGAAACTGAAAGAAGCCTGTCGTATGTTTATATGTGTGTTTTTGTGTCTGCGTTTGCCCCCGCAACCCATCGCTTGACAACCGATGTTGGTGCGTTTACGTCCCCGTAACTTAGCGGTTCGGCAAAAGAGACCGATAGAATAAGTAGCAGGCTTACAAAGAATAAGTCCAGGGGTCTATTCCTTCAACTAAAAGTTGGTGGTCCAGCATGGCTTCAATCAAATGACTAAAGCAAATAAAAGAATAAAAGAATGAAGTATATACATAAATAATATATATATATATATATATATATATGTAGTGAAACTACCTCCCGCCATTAGATACAAACTACTATCGCCATTACATACAATCTTCTCATTTAAATATAAATAAATGCGAGCGTAGTAGAGAACCCATTCCTTGTCCATCACGTGACTGATCATTATTCGAATCGGCAACTTCTTCGAACCGTTCCCGCCAGAACGCGAACTGACCAATCACGGCCCCTAATAAGGTCACGTGATAGAGTAAAATTCTATCACCGTCTTGGAGCCCTCTTAACGCTATATATAGATCAACTCATACCCCACAAATTTGTCTCGGTCCAGTTTCTCTTTGAGAACTGTTCCGTGTACCACACGACAGCAGCAGCAGCCAGCGACCACTTCAGCAGCTTCGTCCAGCCACGATGACCTCCGCCGTCGCCACATCAGCAACAAGAGTCTACTACTACTATCCAGCATCATCATCATGACCAACACGATTCTACGATTACTACTAACCAGCAACAATCTCTACCAGCGTCAACACGATTTACTATGTACACCAAACCAAACTCCGCGGCCCATCTCTCTCTTCGATTCTGTTAGGTGACTTAGCTTCACCACAGTAAACAAACAGACAAGAGAACCACAGCCAGCGACGAACATCTGTATAACAAGAATCACGGCTAGGCATCGATGCCTCGACATCACAACTAGTGATCAGCTCTGCCAAACTCAGCCTCCCTCATTTTCACATACAGAACTTTTCTTATTGTGTACCCAAGATCTGGTATAATTGCTCACGTGTCATTGACTCTTTCTCTGCTGTAATATTTCACATACACACACATGTATCACTCACATACACACTTTTCTTTGTATGACGGCCTGTCTTTGATTATGTTCTTATATGTCGCATTCACACTCTCACACAGACATACATCTTTAACGCTACAATAAATATCTCTGTTATTCATCTAATACGGTTGTGGTCTTTCATTACTGGTCATCTATGTTATCGTCGCATAACATATCATATATATCATCTTTGATATATACATTTGTATGTTCGACCGTGTGACACGTTTAAATAAAAGGAGTCCTCTGTTTTTCCATTCGTCACCATATCTCCTTTTATGAGTTCGCACGGTCGTCCCTAACATATATATATATATATATATATATATATATATATATATATATATATATATATATATATATATATATATATGATTTGAGAACTGAAAGTTGGCGAAAGTATATGCTAGTCTGACGTTATCAATACCGAAGGGAGGTAACTCAGTGCCAGCTTAAAACACAATCAACATTGACTGAGTTGTACTATGGTACTGCTCGTTCGGAAGAAGTTCGACGGTTTCAGCACCAAACAGTGTTTTAGCATAAGCGAAATTAAGGTTAATTTAAATGTTTGTGACATATTACTACCACACACACACACACACACACACACACACACACACACATACATATGCTCACATTATGCACATTATATATACATATGCGTATGTGTGTGGAATGTATGCATGTAATGTGATGATAGTTTTTCAAATCGTTAACTATATATTTTGAACTTAACTAAAAGGCAAGCGGTTATTGAGCTAAGAAGAATGTGTAGTTTTAAATTATCAACAATTTAAAGCTATGCTTTGCGAGTTCCCGTAAGACTGAAAATACAGACAGTATCCCAAAATGAATGGTGATACTTTAAAATTTCCGTAAGCGCAGAATTCCGTAACTTGTAGCCGTAACGCGAGAGGCGCCTGTAATTCAGTCTCATTCAGATTTGATGCCGTCAAATCTTTGTACAGTATACGCATTTTATCCAAGCACCCAAAGGACACATCACTCAGACAAATACATGAGTACGTCCTCATAAATGAAACGTCCACCGTAGTAAACAGGAAATACACGTAAAAGGTAGTGTTATCTCAATACCCACAGAATATACATACATAAGTATATTTGTTAGTTGATTGTTATGTAGGCGAATATATATATACATAGGTGGGTAAATGGATATGTAGGTAAACAGATAGATACATAGGTAAGTAGATAGATAGGAACATAGGTAATACAGACAGCCACAGACACACACACACATACACACACACACAAAAGGAGAAGGAAACAAATAACCATATACTCACACACACACTTCACACATACACACATTCACACAAAGACACATATGGAGACACACATCCACACATAACAGACACACGTACATAGTCACATAAACCCACCACATTCACACACAAGGAGACAGAGGTACACACACACATACTCACATACACATACATACAAACACATACATACAAACACATACATACAAACACACAAACACATGAATATGCAGAATACATACATAGATATGTGCATACACAAGTACATACACGCTGACGCACACACATGCGCACAAACAACCAAAAAAAGAACGCAGATCCAATAACGGACAGAGTCAATATACATTGACAAGGCTGCAAAAGGAGAGAAAATTTTGGAAGGAAAAATATGAATAATAAATAAGTTGAAATCGAACCGGTGAGTGTGTTAGATAATAAGGCATTAAGACAATATGACTCCCCAAACACAACATAATTTGCTTCAACACACGAATTCATACACAGAATCTTGCAAACCAGATACAAAAACGAAGTAGAAATCTTTGTATGTCTTTTCAGTATATGTCAGCTTTTGACTTCACAGAAACTGTATATGACCAAGTTGGTACGTTAATGCTACACGTGTTTGTGGAATACTTAGCCACTTACACGCCAATTAAATGAGGCTCGTAGTTCAGTTGCCCGAGCAACTGAACACCTATGGTCAGAAATTGTGATCGAGATCTATTTATATACGTGTGTGCATGCATGTGCATGTGTGTGTGTGTGTGTACTTGTGCATGAGACTGTGTCTGTGAACATACAGTGTATAATTATGTTAGAATAAGTTTTATATATCCAATTTATAATTGCTCTTGTAACAATCTTTATGGATTTTACCATTACTGTCCAAAGACCATTAAAGTCTCTATGAATGCCTTGGAGCCACATTAATTAATTATTTTTTAAATCTGCATGTACCTCCTAATTAATTTACTAGTGGATTACTTGTAGTTTTGTAAATGAATGTTGGGATTACTTTCTGTTATCAATGTTGAATTTAAGCGGATGGCAGTAGCTGTATTAATAACAACATATTTAATACCGGAGTATTAAATGTTTTAACTGGGAATAATTAAGCAGTAATGTTGAAGTAAAACACATTATTCTCGTTAGTAGTCTTTGGCTGATATTGTATGAGGTATTTCGGCAAGTAGGAGAGAAAAATACGTGAATGTTTTAGTCGTATTAGACCTCCTCAACAATAAATAGACGTCAACGCCACTATCGCAGTATTGATAAGGAAATCACTAACTGAATATAGAATAAAGTACTTTTTTAGGTGAAGGAAAGTAGAAATATCCAAAGACTCATTATTCTTAGGCGCTGTCAGTATAGAAAACAATAGTTAAGTTAGTGTTGGGATATTTAATACAGAGAGCATGAAATATGCAATGGTGGTGAAACTGTCTAATACAGCAGAAAACCTAACTGAATAAACTACGTTTCTTCTTACACGGTTTGAATGCAAAACCATTGAAGTATGCGAGCATTACTGATTTCTACACAATGGAAAGTGTTATAAGAATGAGCAATCACTGGAAGAAGGAGTAGATGAATCAACAGGCGTATAAAGAAACATTGTCAAAATATAAAAATGCAAATATAAACATAGTATACAAATGTTGAGATTATGAATAAATATGTATAGCTGGCTGTGGCGGCACGCAAATACACACATACTTCATACACTTACACACACATACACACACACGCGCGCACACATGCACACACATATTTATATTTATTATAAATGTTATCGTCGTGTGTGTAGTTTTTTCTAGTGTTCCTGTGTCATCCTTCTGCGCAATTTTTCTTTTTCTTACTATACATACATATGTATGTGTGTGTGTGTATATATATATATATATATATATATATATTACACACACACACACACACACACACGCACACACACACACACATGTATATATATATATATATATATATAGATAGATAGATAGATATACTATCTTTTGTTTCGGTCATTAAACTTATTCTATCTGTGTCTTTTGCCTAACAGCTAACTTACGGGAACGTAAACAAGCCAGCACCGGTTATCACGCGGTGGTAGTGGGTCGACACAAAGACAAACATACATACATACATACATACATACACACACACATACATACGTACATACATACATACATACATACACACATACATACGTACATACATACATACATACAAACACGCGCGCGCACATACGCACACGCACACGTACACACACATACGCACGCACAGACAGACAGTCACACACACGCACACATATACACATACACACACATGCACGCCTCCCTCCCACACACACGTATGTATACATGACTTCTTTCAGTTTCCGACTATCAAATCTACACACAAGGCTTTCGTTGACTCGAGGCTATCCAAATGACACTTGTTCAAAGTGCCATGCAGTTGGACTGAAACCGGAATCATGTGGCCGAGAATGAGAGAGAGAGAGACGTTCTTATACGTACATACATACTCATATATACATGCAAAATACTTGTATATATATATACACACACACACACATATATATATATATATATATATATATATTCTCCGTGTTTTTCTTCTTGTCTCCGTATTCTTTCTGTTGAAGAGCGTAGCTCGAAACGTCAAAGACTTTCCGTATTCCCGAGCGTCATACTAATATATCCTTTTGTTATTTACACCACCTGTCCTCGTCTGTTGTTATTATTTGTATATTCTCCCATATATATATATATATATATATATATATATATATATGGGAGAATATACGAAAAAACAACAATAGACGAGGACAGGTGGTGTAAATAACAAAAGGATGTATTAGTATGACGCTCGGGAATACGGAAAGTCTTTGACGTTTCGAGCTACGCTCTTCAACAGAAAGAATACGGAGACAAGAAGAAAAACACGGAGAAAAAAATTGAATAGTGTCCAGTCCACCAAGGTCAGCGGCTATCGGACGCCGACGAAGGGAAATAACCCTGAAATCCGGATCCGTTCGTGCTGCAGATGTTGGTGAGAGGGAAAACTACCCTTGGCAAACAGGACACAGTCGTGTGTCGATAAGCCAGCTGGAGGAGATGTCCTCCTGGGGCTAAAAGCAACAGTAACATCCACCCCTAGGGGTCAGCCACACTTAAGTGGCAATATACTACACTTTATCGTGCAGTTACTGTTAATACTTCATTTAGAGAATTAACATTGCTTGTTTTCACCTTTTCGATATCAGTGAAGAATTTCACTTGAAAAGAAGATATAAGATTGCCAGGTTTTTGTCTCTCTCACCAAGGTCAGCGGCTATCGGACGCCGACGAAGGGAAATAACCCTGAAATCCGGATCCGTTCGTGCTGCAGATGTTGGTGAGAGGGATAACTACCCTTGGCAAACAGGACACAGTCGTGTGTCGATAAGCCAGCTGGAGGAGATGTCCTCCTGGGGCTAAAAGCAACAGTAACATCCACCCCTAGGGGTCAGCCACACTTAAGTGGCAATATACTACACTTTATCGTGCAGTTACTGTTAATACTTCATTTAGAGAATTAACATTGCTTGTTTTCACCTTTTCGATATCAGTGAAGAATTTCACTTGAAAAGAAGATATAAGATTGCCAGGTTTTTGTCTCTCTCACCAAGGTCAGCGGCTATCGGACGCATATTTTATTCCGTATGTTGTGAGTGACACATATTTCATTATTAATGCATATTGTTTAAGGCATCAACTGATATTGTTTTAATCTGGTTTCATTCCAAGACTATAAACTAAGCCGAACGATAACATAGAAATTATGTGCAACTAAGTCGAGCGATAACTTAGAAACTTCGGTGATTGAAATACAACCATCCTTCTCTCTCTGTCTCTCTCTCTCTCTCTCTCTCTCTCTCTTTCTCTTTCTCTATCTCTGTCTCTGTCTGTCTGTCTCGCTCTTTCTCTCTCTCTCCCCCCTCTCTCTCTCTCTCACACACACACATACACACACACATACACTCACGTCAATAACAATACAGTCAATAATGAGTCTTGTTCATGCACAAACATGAAAAATGCTATTTGATAAAAGAAAAACATCTCATATTTATGTAAAAAAATATATATAACTATTAAAAATTCTAAAATAATAACGATACTTGTATGCACATTAAGTCTAAATGGATTTTAAGCTATTAAATTTTGTTTCCCATTTTTCCGTGTATGTTAATTACTTTATTATTTAGATTTATTAGGTTTTATTATTATTTAGGTAAAATGCTTTTTTATAATGAACTGTTTCCACAACGGGAGAAATATTACATGAAATACTGGATAAATGTATTTTAATACTTTTAAGCAAATAATTAAGAGTAAGGGGCGGATGATTAGAAGCTATGTTAATAAACTTTAATGGCCTAAAGGGAGAATATCTATTGCTTTAGTGACCTAAAGGGAGAATATCTATTGCTTTTTAATGTAATATATATTTACAAAAATTAGTAATGTGTGTGCTGATGTCAACAGTAATCTTTAGGTCCAAACCTTTAAATAATTTTATGAGATTTTTTATGAAATAATTTAACTGCTGAGTAATCATATTATGTATAATAACAAACCCGTTATCTTGGTATAAACTGCTCTGTAGATAATGGAAGTTATAATGCAATTAAATGCAAAATGTGAAGATATAAAGAACTTTCGTATTTCAGCAGAGCCTGAGTACTCGTATCGCACTAAAACTATTAAATTTTTCTTTATCCACAGGGAATTACCAAAATAAATCAATGGTATTTTTGCCTTCATGATTACTTTAATTTCAAAATTACTGAGTAACATATGATTCTCATGATAACTGCCAAAAATAGTGCCTTTGAAGCAAAGGTTTAGTTAACGAAGTTCTAAATTAGATCATACCAAATTGAATAAGTTTATAAAGATGTTTATTACTGGTATTTTAAATCAGTTAATAACGGAAACACATTTGCTATTGTTGTTTGTCAGCTCTGACTGAGTAAAACTATGACTTCCCGTGCCATCCTAAATCCAAAGGCAATGCTTTCATAGTTACATTTTCTAATATCTTTATTTTTTTAATGGTAGAATGGGGTTTCTTTGTTACTTATAGCGTGATTGCAGCTGCCCTAGTTTGTTAAGGTGATTGGATACCAGGATTTAAAAGGAGGAAGTGTTATAATAAGAGCCAAAAGAAACATCACAAAACTATAAAGACAATAGGATAAAATAAATTGTCAGTATTTGTAAATTCACAGGATTTTTATATTATCATATTTTCAGCATCAACGACTCTGGTGGAGTGTGTGCGTGTGTGTGTTAATGTTAGTGTTGTTGTTACTGGAGTCCTTTAAGTTGTCCAAAATTATGCTATTTTCTGTCAGAAAAAAATTCATTATTTGTTTTTTGTGAAATAAATGCGTTCTGCTAAGGAACTGCCCAGTGATTGTAAAAACGTATTTGATTCCGTTTGAATTTTTTGTGGAATATATTTAAACATTGTCGTCATTTCCTTGGTTGGCGAATAAAAATAAAAACGGAAAATAATTACTCACAAATTAAAGTCTTCTTACAATAAACAGGGAAGAATTAATGCAAGCAATAAAATTCTTGCTTCCCTGTTTAGAAGCCTTGTATAAAAAATATTTTTCCGTCTTGATTCATACAGTAATAATTCACAATTTGGGTTGCCAGACAATATATATCACAACAATAATAGTAGTAATAATAAGTATTGAACTTGTGTAATAAAAAGCGAAAGTATTGCACAGCCAACGGAGCTAGATCGTAAAATGTCACCCAATTGATAAGTTAAACTGCCTTAACATATATTTTATTTAATAGGAACAACAGGAAATCAGTTAAAATCTCTTGTTGATTTATCATAATTTGAGATTGAAATACCATATTTTCCCCATAAGCAAAATTTACGCCTATGAGACCTATGAAATATATGGTGAAGTTTCATGATGTCAATTGATTCTAAAAATATATAACAAATAATCTTTCAAATTACAGACTTATTGAGATAGTAAAACAGTTGCGTTTTTCAATACTTCAGAAGAAAAAATATGTTGAGTACACCTAGTCTTAAACATGTTCTCAGTAGGGGAAATTCTACATGATATCTGCACCGTCTTTTGTGGTCATCTTCAAAGTATAGACGTTCACATTTTAACCATCAGTAGGACAGGATCTGATATTTCAGTTTCACTGAGGTAATGGATTTTGAGTATTTCTATATTTGGAAAATGTTTACATATATCATGGTAGCAGGAGCTAATTTACCTATTTGGACAGTACAGTTAGTAATGATGGTAAGCTCGGTGATAAACTAGATTGCAAGGATAACTCAGTATTCAGAAGGCTGAAAGAAAGCGACAGTGAAAAGGACGTGTTGGTCCAAGTGAAATCCAACCTATTATATATATATGTGTGTGCGTGTGTATATGTGTGTGTGTGTGTGTGTGTGTGTGTGTGATTATTCAGTTTTATTTCAAGAGTTCTTGCCAATAGAGAAAGATCCGGTTTCCAACTACATCCAAGGCTCCTTTATTGTAATTTCAAAAACAACAAGGTATTTTTTGTTTGTATGTATGCATGTATGTATGTCTGTATGTATGCATGTATATATGTATGTGTGTACATATGTATGCATGCATGTATGTGTGTATGTATGTATGTATGTGTGTATGTATTACATAGTTTTATTCCAGTGGCCACTTACAACTTGCTATAAGTGTAGCCTGGAGATTAGCACAACTGTATCCATAGCGATTGAAGGATAGGAAGGTAACTTAGAGATTTAGTTGAGAGAGGCTAACAAAGGGGTTGGCTTCAAAGATTGGGTAACGGACATTGTTTTGTAATTTGTGAGTAGATGTCTACGAAGGAGGAGGAAGAATATCGCTTTAACTACAACAGGTTGAATACTTTCACCCGGTCACACATTCAGGTACACACACACACACACACACACACACACACACACACACACACACACACACACACACACGGTCACACATTCAGGCACACACGCGCACGCACACACACACACACACAACCACACAGACACACACACATACATGCGCACAAATCTGAATTACACATACATATAAGTCAACATAGAAAGATTCACATACATATGCGTTAACCTCTCGCTTTCTCTCTTTCTCTCTCTTCTTCCTTCTCCCCTCTGTCTCTGTATATATATATATATATATGTATGTATGTATGTATGTATGTATGTATGTATGTATGTATATAAACAAAGATACGTACTAATCAAACTCATATGAGCATGCAGAGACATGCATCTCTATTTACAAAGACAGATATTTACTTAGACGCATTCACACACAAAGTGAGTGACAGAAAGATATATGGAATATGGGTGATGTATGTGTGTTTATATGTGTGTGTGTGTGTGTGTGCGCATGTATATGTATATGTAGTGTATACACATACACACACATACAAATATGTATATGTTTGTATGTGTGTGTGTGCACGTGTTTATATACTCAAGGAATGAATGTCGCTGAGTGTGTGACGTGTACAGACTGTGGAGGAAAGGGTGGAAGTAAGAGACTATAGAGTGAAGTCTGATCAAACAGAGATGGTGTGGGATTGAATATACGAAGTAACAGTTGGACGAAGGAGTCTATAACTCACAAAAGCAATAAAAGAATTGGTAAAACAAAGATAAAGGATCGTGTCTGTATTTGTATTTGTACACTAATACACACACACACATACTTTCAAGCACACACGCAAACACTCACACACACACACGCATATCCACACACACATGCATATATATATATAGAGAGAGAGAGAGAGGGGGGAGAGAGAAAGAGAGTTAGAGAACAACCACATATATAGAACATAAATACATATATATATATATATATATATACACCCATGCAGACACACGTACACACACACATACGCACACACGCACGCACACACACACGCACACACATACACACACACAGAGTATAGTTTGCAAAATTGTGCACAGATAATATATGCATATATTTATACACACACACACACACACACACACACACACACACACTCACACACACACACACACACATACATACACACACACATACATACACACACACACACATATTAGCCAATCGAATTCATTTCATACATAATCGGATTTTCACAACTTTCAGAAGGTCGTTCATATTACAACAAATTTGAGGTTAATATTGACGTGGTGACGATAGCTATAACTAGGAAATAATTCGAAGACTCTACCAAAACCTATTGAGAATGAACAGCTATGTTATTGCTTGGATGCTCAATGAATTATAATCTACAAAATATTTTCAGCGTTACGGAAATCAGCTGAAAAGTTCATAGGTTGACCTGGAATATTACCAAATGAGGTTATTTTTCAATATAGTCCCCTTTTGTGGTCCATCCACTTCTTCCATCGGTGTTGTAGTGCTTGGATTACATTAATGAAGAAGTTTTCATCTTGTTGCTTATAAAAGTTATAAACAGTAGATATAACATCAACCCTGCGATAATGCTTCCCAGTCAATTGTTTTTTTCATGTTGGGGAAGAAATGATAGTGAGATGGGACAAAATTAGGAGAATAGGGACGGTGATCAATCAGTTCAAAGCCACAGATACGCACAACTGTCATTGAAAGCAAGGATTTGTGTGCTGGAGCATTTTCCTCATGAATCAAGACTCCTTTCGTCAGTTTTCCTGAACGTTTGGTTTTGATAAGCTTTCGTAATTGCCTCAGCAATTTGGCATAGTACTCACCATTGATGGTATGGATCTCTTGAAGATAGTAAATAAACACAGTGGCTTTTGCATCCCCATAAACTAAGGTTATCACCTTCTCTACAGATGAAACGTCCTTGGCCTTCTCTGGAGCAGGTAGGAGTGGTGTCTCCTCTGTATGGATTGTCTCTTTGTCTCTGGTTCAAAGTGATGAGCCCAATACTCATCCTAGTTTTGGAAACGTTGAAGAAAACCAGCTAGATCTGCCTGAAACAATGTCAGATCTTCCCGTGATGTGATCAACCTGGTGCGCTTTTGTTCAAGTGTCAGAAGACGTGGCACCCACCGAGCATAAACCTTTATCATGCCAAGTTTGTTGCGTAGAATATTCTCAACTCTCTCACAGGATATGCTAACATCATTGGTTATTTGATTCATAGTCAATCGCCTGTCATCCATCACCATGTGGTGAACACGATCAATGTTTTCCTTGATGGTGGCAGTTGCAGGACGTCCAAACTTTAGATCATCTTCAAGACTTTTCCTTCCCCTCCTCAATTCCTAATGTAGCAACCATGTCAACAGGAATGTCGTTGGAGCCAAACCCTTTCTCTGCAGGTACTTGATATCACTATGCCAAATTTTGTCAATTTTGCTACTGGTTACTTTTGAAGTCTTCTTCCAACTATCAAATGTCAATTTACCTGGAGAGAAACAATGCAGTTATTAATAAGAAGGGTTGAAATGAATGCATACAAGATTTCACAGCCCTAGCATCACTCCTTCACAGTCAGCCTATGAACTTTTCAGCGCACCAACCAGATTTACATTGAATGTTATTTTTTACTCAAATTAAATTCAAATCAATATTGTTATGCATTCAGAACTGATATGAATTTTCCATTAAAATTTTCTTTTTACCTTCTCCTTGTAAAATTTACAAAAATGGGAATATTAAAACAAAACTTATAGAAGGATGTTTCTAAATTATCTCTCAGTGAGATTTTCTGACACTAGGGACCCTTAATTGCTGTTGGTATTCAACGTAAACACTCTGGTAATGAATGTTGAGTGTGGCCAATATATAGTTCTTTAGTAAGTCCACGTAATCCGATTCCACTGTTTATATTTCCAGATCAAACCTAAGACGGTTGCGGTGGCCAGAAAGCTGTAGGTTTAACACCCTGAGTTGCTGGAAGGGCATCAAAGAGGACACCAGACTGCTTGAGGGACTCCTCTCTTTGATTTGATGTTAAGGTTAACTCCCCTAGTCATTTCCTTTCCCAAAGCACTCACATTACAATGCAGGATATACATATGTGTGTGCACGTGCGCGTGCGCGGCATACGCATTCGTGTGTGTACGTGTGTGCGTGTGCATGTGTATCTGTGTGCGTGCGTGTGTGTGTGTGCAATCATATATTACATAAACTCTATGGACACGAAGGAACTCCTGAAGTCAATCCAGTGACATAAATTTATTACTGATATATACATACATATATATATATATATGTATATATATATATATAGAGAGAGAGAGAGAGATCCATGCATACACGCACATATCCACACATATGCACATACACCCACATATACATTTGGATACGGGTATGTGCACGTATATGAATACATATAATGTATCTATATGCGTGTGTAAACACCTACGTTGTGTGTGTGCGTACATATTTTTGTATGTACAAAATGTACGTGTATGTGTATGTGTTACTATAGATACACACATGTATTTCTTTATCTTACTTTATATCACTAAGAATTATTTATTTTAAACTTCTAAACAATAGTTTACTTAGTTATTATATTAGCTTCCCCTCCTGCCCCAAATCACCACATTATACCCTATAGTCTCTCCCGTTTCCACCCCTTTCCACATAGTACCGGTGATTTTTCTGACCTATCGACGCCAGCTCCGTGCGGATGTATGCGTATTTAAATATACGTGTGTACAAGTGTGTGTGAGAGAGTGAGAGAGGGGGGGGGGGAGAGTACATGAACACGAATGTCTTTCTGTGAGGACGTACGTGTTTCTGTTATCACTTCTTTCTTTTGTGCTTCAGTGACTATACTGAATGTTATGTGTGTTGAGTGAGTGATTAAAAGTATTCTACAATTTTTAGCAAAATATCCCTTTCTAACTCCGCACATTTCTGCCCCTTCATTATTAAACACAGATTATCTCCCTGAGTCCTATCCCACTCCTGTTTAATACCTTTCTACCTCATCTTTTAGTTGCATTTCATACCCTTAAGCATCTGGATACAGTTCCACTGTTCGACAAAGAAAGTATTAACTTATCGCTTTAATGAAAAGAGGTGTTCTAACGTTTTGGTGGTCAATCATTCATCAGAAGAAAGAGAGAATCGAGAGAGAGAGAGAGAGAGAGAGAGAGAGAGAGAGGCACATGTGCACGCGCATGTGTCTGTCAGTGCAGTGTATACATGTGTATAGAGGTGTGCCAGTCTGGAAGTATAGCCGTACTGGCTGATGGGAGTGTGTGTGTGTTAGTATATGTGTATGAGTGATCTTTAGGTGGATGGTGTGAAAGCGTGTATGTGACAAGGTGAAAGTAGGTGCAAGTGAAGGAGCAAATGTATTGATGAAATACATAAGGTGACAAGGGTAATGTATATATATGTGTGTTTCTGTATGAATATTCCTAGAGTTACCGAAAGCTCATCTCTAAAGAAAAATGATTGAGAAATACCGTATTATAAAGTTTGTCTTTCGGGACAGCACAACACAAGAACTTCCTTCAATGACCGTTATATTTCTAGTGTCTTTTCCCAGCTACATTTTGTTATCAATATTTCCTTTCCCTTAGATCGACGAGCTGGCAGAATCGTTAGCACGCCGGGCGAAATGCCTAGCGGTATTTCGTCTGCCGTTACGTTCTGAGTTCAAATTCCGCCAAGGTCGACTTTGCCTTTCATCCTTTCGGGGGTCGATTAAATAAGTACCAGTTACGCACTGGGGACGATGTAATCGACTTCATCCTTTTGTCTGTCCTTGTTTGTCCCCTCTATGTTTAGCCCCCTGTAGGCAATACAGAAATTAATATTTCCTTGCCCTAAAAGTAGAATAAACTTTGTAATTTTTTTTTTCTCCAAACACGGTGTGTCTTGTACTTTATTATCTATAGTGCCCTTAGGATTGGTATGATATTCTAGAGGAGACATTGCAAACTTGGTAGAATGCTATTTGAGGAACAATTGACTGCTATTTTCACAGATCGAATGACCGTGTAGAGGCTCTCCTGAAGGAACATTAATTGGGTAGGTTTAAGTGGTCGATGTCTTAGTCATCGACACCTTACAACTAGTTATCTGGAACTTAATTGACCTCCTGCTCAACTACTTTGTTCAGTGTATTATCAATGTACAAATTCCAATGCTTGACAACAACGTCCGCCTTAGTAATTTTAATCCTTCTCTCTATACGTACATTCCAGGCAAGGTAACAGCGGCATATTTTATCAAGCGTTTTAGATATTAAGCATATTTGAAATGCTCATCTAGCAATTTTTTTGCAGCTAAATCCTCTGTAAGAGAGCGATCTATTACCTTGTCATATTGCTCACATGTCCATGTTACAGTATACATACATATATACACACACATATGTTCACATATGTGTGTTTATGTGTATATATATATATATATATATATATATATATATATATACATAAGTATATATATATACATAAACACTCATATATTACATCTGTGTTTATGTATGTATATATATATATTAGAGTTTATGCAACCATCTAAGGGATAGTCGTATCCGTAGGCACTCCTGGTGTATTACCTCACTATGTATAGTCCTAGTTCCAAGGTATAAAATTTAACGAACTTTTTCTTTTTCTTTGCCTTTCTTTTCCCTCTAATCATTCTGAAGATGTTTATTAAACGTAACGAAGTAAATGTAAATTTACTCCGATTTGTTAAACAGAAACAGCTGTAAGTGGTTCCAAATACAATTAAACAATGACTTTTAAGCACCAATGATCCACTTCTCATTGTTAATTATTGCTTCATTTCTTATCTTTTCTATATATTAAACCACGGTTTTACCTTTAAATTACCTACTACCGTATACTTGTAACTAGGACTTTACATAGTGAGGTAATACACCAAGAGTGCCTACGGATACGTCTATCCCTCAGATGGTTGCATAACCTCTAACTTAGATCTTGCTTAACATATATTTCTTGCTAAGTTGCATTAGCCAGACATAACTCAAGCACCTACAGGCAAAATGGAGCAAATTACAATAGAAACCTCATTAAAGGATATACCGATTCCACCTAAAGATGTATATCTAAAGGAAGTGATTGCAAAATTAACAGCCTTTACCCACCGCTTACGATGAAAAACCTTATTCTACGATAAAAGCAACTAAGCAGAGACGACCTATCACAACAACAGCAAAGACTTTACCAAAGGAATTTTCAAAACTAGAAAAGCACCCCCACCAAACAGCCACTTGGACGCCTTTGAGAAGAAACTATGGGATACTATTAAGAACCTAAAATTTAAACGACACCCACTAAGGAATAATGCTTACCAAAGAAGCTTAAAGGGCCTACTACACAAACTGAAATTGCAAAAGGGAATTATTGTACACTCCGATAAAACCAGACACTCTTATATTTTGGATATTAACTTATACCACTGGTTGTGGCTTAAAGAAATAACCAAAAAAAATACAATATAGTACCCAATAACACCTTAAGATCTTTGAACTTATCCACCAAGAAGATTATAACCAACTACAACATAGATGAGAAAACTGAACCTTTCGCACCTTCCAGACCCCGCATAACAATTAAGGACCATAAAGTTAATTTCTTAAGAAATACGAAAGTTAGACTAATATGCCCCAATAAATTCGATCTTTGTAAATTAAGTAAATTAATATTAGATAAATATATCCCTACTATAAAAAATAAAATAACCCTTGAATTATGGTCAAATACCTATGAAGCCCTTAACTGATTCTCCAAGATACAGAATAAAAATAACTATAAGTTCTTACAGATAGACATAGAGGATTACTACTCATCAATTAACCCTACGACCCTAAATAGCGCTCTTATTTTCGCCAAAACACATACCGAACAAACAATGAATGAAATTAAGGTAATCTTAGAAGCGAGGAAATCCATAATAAATTTCGATAACAAACTATGGGTAAGGAAAGATACCCCTAATAACTTCGACATCACTATGAGTGACCCTGATACAGCACAGGTAACCAACTTAGTAGACATTTACTTATTATCACATTTACAGGAAGAATTCAGAGGAGATTAGGGAAGGCCTCTACAGAGACGACGCAGTATTTATCCTGAAGAACATCTCAAATAGGAGACTAGAACTACTAAAGAAAAAATTATAGAAGTTTTTTAAACGTTTTGGCTTAACTTTTACAATAGAAAAAGAGCATAATTCTATTAACTACTTAGATGCTAACTGCAACCTTACCACGGGATTACACGAACCCTACATAAAACCGAATACAAACCTTAAATATATAAATGCACTTAGCAACCACCCTAACTTTGTAAAAAGAGGCCTAGTACAAAGCATCAGCAAGAGAATCTCTTCCAACGAAGCTATCTTTAATAAGTATAAAGAATTCTACAACAGCGCATTAGAAAAAGCAGGGTATAAGCAAAAAATTAAATACCATTACTCAGAAACCTATAAAAATAACCCTAATAACATAAATGTTTAAATAATAGGAATTATTCCCAAAATGACTATAATAACCACAAAAACAATAAGAACAACATTAATAGGAATAACAGTAAATAGTAAGAAGAATGATAAGATTCAAAATAATATGAATAACAACATTAAAAATGATGACAGAAATACTAATAATGGGAAGAATAACGATATTAAGAATAATAATATTATTAATAATAAAAATATAAATAAAAATAACGCACCTTAAAGAACCAATAGAAATGTTAGAAAGGATAATAGCAAGATATATAAAATGAATAAATCGTACAGAAACAACCCCAATAAAATTGACAGTAATAATAATAAAAATAACAACAGAAAGAAGAATAATTATAACCATAACTTTACGATCAACAATAATACTGAGGACAACTTCTACACCAAAACAATAATATTAAAAATAACGAACGGAATAAGGATAACATCTGGCTAATAATCTCCTTCGCGATGCAGCTTAAAACCAACATAGTTAAATCTATAATAAGACTTAGAAATAAGCACTTTAATATGAATACCAAATACTCAGAAATCTTTAACAATAAAATTAGAGTAGGCCATAGCTTAACTAGCAACCTAGCTACTATTATAGCCTCTATCAACAGTAATAAGCAAGTCGCCTTCTATGAAACTAGGAAGAATAGTAATATAAAGCACTACAACCGATCGACGGATATAATAAATGACCTCCCTAATAACTCGCCCTCAAATAGTGCGGACAACTACCTTATAAATAATAACCCGCCTCAGCATATCATAGGCACAGACAAGCTTAATAATCTATGTGGCTGCAGAGATAAAAATACTTGTGAATTCTCAAATAAATGTAAAACTAAAAACGTAATCTTCCAATGTGATATACTCGCAAATAATTACAACTAAAAATGAAATGAAACTTAGATATAATTCTCATTGCTCAAGTTTCAGAAATAGAAGTAATTCTAACTCTACCGGACTAAGTAGTTACATCATCTGGGAACTGAAAAACAACATTAACTATAGATTAGAATGGTGTATCCTAACCAAAACTTCTTCATATAACATTAATAATAATCGATGTAATTAATGTATAAACGAGAAATCTTTCATTTTAATAGCCAAATCAGAATTACATAATAAACGAGACGAGAAAAAAATTACCAGACAACTAGTTGTAAGGTGTCGATGACTGAGACATCGACCACTCAACCTACCCAATTAATGTTCCTTCAGGAGAGCCTCTACACGGTCACTCGATCTAACCGAACTATCTATTTTAATCTACGTAGTACACTAGGGAATTATTCCTATGTAATAAATTCACTTGAAAACTAGACTACCGACCCACTTACACGTTATAATTTCCATTGATTTTAATGATTTTTATGTACTCTTCAACTCTGCTTACTATTCATTTACATAGCCCATATGTATACACTATGTCGTACAAACTTTAAATAGCATCCTTAGCTCTTAACAAGGCTTTCCTTTCTAATCATAGGGACTAACTTATAAGTCACAAA